>NW_007250789.1:21251-48047 GCF_000164805.1 Carlito syrichta | reverse complement strand
AGGGGGGGGGGGGGGGGGGGGGGGCAGGCGCTGTGGCTCATGCCTGTATCCCAGCACTTTCGGAGGCCGAGGCGGTAGGTTTGCTTGATCCCGAGAGTTCGAGACCAACCTGGGCAACATAGTAAGACTCTGTCTACGAAAACTAAAAAAATTCGCTGGGAATGGTGGTAGGCGCCTGTAGTTGCGGCTACTTGGAAGGCTGAGCAGTCAGGATCACCTGAGCCCAGGAAGTCTAGGCTGCGGTGAGTTGCTGTGATCGTGCCACTGCATTCCAGCCTGGGTGACAGAATGAGACTAACTCAAAAAAAAAAGGACTTAGTTATACTGTGGTGTCAAGTCTTTAAAAGATGTTCAGTGAGTAAAAGTAAAAATGGGTTTCCCTTTCCCCTCTCGGACCTCTTTTTGTTTGCTGTTTAGAGAGAGTTGCTTCGATTTGTTGGCTTTCATCTATTGGATTTGAGGCGCTTAATGCCCCAGCTGCCCATGTGCAAACCATTCTTTGTTAGTCTCAAGCCTTTGTGGTTACAAAAGTGCCTGGAATCTTAGCCCTTCTGTTAAACCGTGTGTACGTCTTTGAGCTTACTTTCAACATAAAATTACTCTCAGAAGAAAACCATGACTTTCACTTGAGTCTCAACTCTGCACGAATAATTTTTCACAGCTAAAGTCCAATATAACTAAATATTACCATTACTTGGAAATCATTGACCTAAGCATTAGCAAAATTCTAGAAGTTGCCAAAGCCAGTTTTTAGTTATTATGTAGATCCAGAATTGCTGTCCTCCCATTCAAAAACATTTATTGCATACATAATGTGTATCAGGTATGGTATTAGGCTTTGGGAGAACAGAGATGAGATTTCTCTTCTTCCCTCTCAAACTTGTAGTGGAGGGAAGTCAACATTCCCACCTAGCTTTGCACCTCAAACTTGACATATTCAAAAGAGCCCAAACCTGTTTTTCCTCTAGTTTTCTTCATCTAAGATGATGGTTTCACAAACTGAAATGAAATCTTGTCTATCTCTCACATCCAGTTAGCATGTTCTATTGTTTCTGACTCCAAACTACATGTTGAATTAATCCACTTAACTCCATCTGCATTGCCACCACTCTGATTCCAAAACCCCATCCAAGTCCCTCACCTGGCTTATTAATAGTTAGTTTCCTTGCTTCTACTCCTGTCTTCCAATACTTAATTCAAAAAAGTTCAGAGGAAGAATCACAGATCACGTTGTTTCCCTTTTAAACCACCTTCACTGGCTTCTTAACAAATTAGGAATAAAATCCAAATTTACCTTTAAGGCTCCACTGATCTAACATTGCCCTTTTCTTGTACCTAGCTGACTATACTTTATTCAGGGATACATCAGGCTCACCTTCCTCAGAATCTTTGTGCTTATCCTAGTTCTCCCAGCCTTTTGTACATCTCATTATTTAGGCCTTGACTCAAATGTCACTCGCTTAGAGGGGCTTTTTCAGAGCCCTGAATTTTATTTTATTTTATTTTTGAGTTGGAGTCTCACTCTGCCTCCCAGGCTGGAGTGCAGTGGCATGTTCACAGCTACCCCAGCGTCGACCTGCTGGGCTCTAGCAATCCTTCCGCCTCAGCCTTCCAAGTAGCTGGAACTACAGGTCCGTACTACCACACCCAGCTAATTTTTTTTATTGTGGAGACGAGGTCTGGCCAAGTTACCTGGGATGGTCTTGAACCCGCGGGCTCCCAAAGTGCTGGGATTACAGTCTGAGCCACCGAGCCTGTTCTTTCAGAACCTTAAAATCTTAGGTATTACCCCCAAACTCAGTCTATTAAACTTTCATCACATTGTCCTGTTCAGTTTTCTAAAGAGTAGTTCATCATTAAGAGAAATGATCTTGTTTGCTGTGTGTATTTTCCACATTACACTGTAAAGTTTATAAAGGCAGGAACTTGTTTCTCTTTTCTTTTTTTTTTTTTGAGTTGGAGTCTCACTTATTGCCTAGGCTGAAGGGCAGTGGTACAATCAAGGCTCACCGTAGCCTTGGTCTTCCGAGTACCTGGGACTACCAGCCTGCACCACCATGCCTGCCTAATTTTTTAAAAATTTTTTTGTAGAGACAAAGTCTGTGTTGCCCAGGCTGGTCTTTGAACTCCTGGGCTCAATCAGTCCCCCTGTCTCAGCCTTGCAAAGTGCTGGGAATTATAGGCATGAGCCCCTGTGCCCAACTAGGAACTTGATTTTTTTCACTGTGTCATCCTCAGCACCTAGAACAGTGTCTGGCATATAGGAAGCATTCAGTAAAGAGCTAAAAATATTTCATGTTTTAAAAATTCTTGGAAGTCTCAACTGACAATATTATTTTCAGCTTATGGTAGTTTTTATCTGCACTATTTTTCACAAATGAAAGAAAAGTTTGTAATCCACAATGCCATCACCCAAACAAAATTATTTTTATGCTTTGCATTTTATATGTTATTTTCTAATTTTTATCTACATAATCATAATTTGTTGCTAATTTTGGAATGGCTAGAATTTTTTTGAGCTTCACTGAAATGAACTCATGCGTGGCTTATACCTCATTTTGATTGCTGCTGCTGCAAAAAAATGTGCAAAATAAGATTTCAAAAGAGGAATCCTTGTATTAGGATTATGCTTTTTTTTTCATTTGTGATTCTTACATTGCTTTTACAATAAAACATTTCTAACAATTCTCAATGGTGTTTAAGTAGGATAATTTGTTGCCACTCATTTGCAAGCTTCTGCTATGTACAGAAGCATTACAGTGTGATAAGGTTGGTAAGATGTGTATGCAAGCAACATCGAAATAAGATAGGAGATGATGAGTGGCTTAAGACAAGGCCAATCAAGTACTATAGAAATGCTGAGGAGAGAGAAATTTCTTTCCAGGAGTAGAAATGAGAAGTCCATGGGTTATTACAGTTTCTCATGTCAGAAATATTTTATGACTACACAAGATTTGAAAATTGTTTTAATTATTTGATTTACTTTGATGTCATGAAGGTCTGAGTCCCACATATCTCAATATTACCTTATGGTTTTGTGCTCCCTTCATATTTAATCACTTTCTGTGTTATAACCTCTATAGCCTTGAGTTACTTAAAATAATCAAATTTCTTCAATTTACAGTGGTTAAAGTTTATCCTTGGGCAATTTTGAAAATATTTTCTTAAAATGTTTTCACAATGTTATTTGTTTACTTAATAGATGTTAAGTTTTTAAAGGCAGAATTAGGCCAGTAATTTAAGTCTAATTTATGGATCATTGCTTAAATTTCAAGAAGGCTCCATTATTAATGTATTCTCAGTAAGAAATATCCTATTACTATACTAGTATCTTCCTTAATTATTGTACTCTTTGTATCGACACTCTGACAGTTGGATTGAGCATATTCGTAAGTAAAATTATTTTAGTTGTATGATTTACTTTGATGTCATTAAGGTCTGAGTCCTAGATACCTCATTGGATAAGACCTTACGGTTTTGTATTCCCTTCATATTTAATCATTTTCCATATGATAGCTGTATAACTTCTAGTTACTTAAAATGATCAAATTTCTTCAAATTACAGTGCTTAAAGTTTTAAATTTCATTTTGTGTAGGTATCATGAGTGTTCTGTTGATGTGTACATAAACACATTGTATATTTTAAATGTTAGTTAAATTATGATTAGGCCTATATAAAACATGATTTCCAGTCTGCTTAATAACCATCAGCCTCTAACATGTTTAAAGTCAATTAGAAAATAACTTTCTAAGCTGTCAAAAGTTGATTGAGAAGGTGACAGCAAATTTGTCATTTGGAGAAAGTTGACTTTCTCATCTTCATCTGTCTTCATCAGTCTTACCAATTTTACCTGACAAGATTTATTCTTTTAGTCAGGAGAAGAGATAGAGTTAAGACTAAGCTGCTCAGTTTGTTCATTTTTTGAATTAGCTTATTCTGTTTACATTTTACTTGGTTGTGGAATATTTGCTTATAGTTTTGAATATATTTGCTTATAGTTTTGAATCTATGTTGCATGTTGCAATCTGTTTTTTTAAATGACAAATTATTTTTTTATCCTGAGTATAAAAGTTGTTCACGTAGAATTTTTTTTTTTTTTTTTTTTGAGCTAGGCCCTCACTCTGTCACCCAGGCTGTATTGCAGTAACATGATCCTGGCTCACTGCAGCCCAGCCTTGACCTCCTGGGCTCAAGCAATCTTCTTGCCTCAGCCTCCCAGGTAGCTGGGACTATAGGCACACACCACCACACCCAGCTAATTTTTCTATTTTTTTGTAGAATCAGGATCTCCCTCTCTTGCCAGGCTGGTCTCGAACTGCTGACCTCAAGCAATACTCCTGCTTAGCTTCCCAAAGTACAGGGTTACATGTGTGAGCCATCATGCCCGGCCCATTGTAGAAAATTTGAAAAATGCAAGAAAACAAAAAAAAGGTTTTAATTTTTATTTTAAAGTATCCATTAATCTGAAATTATTAAGAACAGTTTGATTTCTATACATTCCTGTCAGCCTATCAATCATCCTTTGTATGTCCATATTTATATATATTATACTATTTTGGAAACTTTTTTTAACCTTAAAGTATTGTGAACATTTTTTCATGCTTTCATGTCATTTTCATGATGGCAGATCCTATTCAACAGATGTACCCACATCCATTTAACTGGTCCTCAATTGTTGGATATTTATGTTGTTTCTTTATTTTCTTTGCTATTAGGTACTTAATATGTAGGATATGGAATTTTGAAACTGTACAAAGTTTTAGATTGGGAATATTCTTGGATTTGTTAAAGGGAAATGACTTGTTGATTGACATGACTTAATATTTTTACAAAATGTTACTATTTTGCTGTATAGAAATTTTGAAAATTATCACAGAAATGTTTTTACCTCATATGAATCAACTGACATTGGAACAGACTTTCTTTTCACAAGTGTTACCAAAGGTATTGTGCTATTATCTTAATCTACATGTTATAAAACTTGTTAAAAATATAGCCTCAGTCTTAATTTATTCTTAATAGTGGCTCTGTTTTTCTACTCTATCAAGCATATTTGAAATTAAATTATGTAGTAAAAAATAGATGTTACATGAGAAAATGATGGTGTTAGTATAATCATTAGGTAATTAAAAACTTTACATTTTCAGATTGTTTGAGTCCTTTACTAATAGAACTTAAATACTCACTTAAAGCTATTATATGGAAATTTGAGATAGGTGATGAAATTAGCTAAATCCCTTTGTTTTTTTATCTTTCCTGTAGTGTCTATTAATAATTATCAGATTTTGGTGTCTGGGAAATGGAGTCAAAATTTATTTAAAAAGTCTTAGAACAAAAAAAGCAGAATTATTGGTAAAATTAAGTAACTTGGAGAAAATGTTAAATTTATAGACTATTACTTTTTAGATATATATGGTATGCTTTTTCTCTGAAAAGCACAGTCATACTATATATATATTTTTTAAAGGAGGGACCTAAAGTTACTTTGATGCCAAAATGAAACAGATTTGTGATCACTTATCTCTTATTGCAATGGATTTCTTTTCTTTTTTTTTTTTTGAGTTGGAGTCTTACTCTGTTGCCCAGGCTGGAGTGCAGTGGTACACTCACAGCTACCATAGCCTTGACCTGCTGTGCCCAAGTGATCCTTCAGCTTCCAAGTAGCTGGAACCATAGGTGTGCGCCACCACGCCCAGCTAATGTTTTTGATTTATTGTAGAGATAATGTCTCACCAGGCTGCCCAGTTTGGTCTCAAACCTGTGGGCTCAGGCAGTTCCCAAACGTCTGATATCACAGGCATGAGCCACTGCGCCTGGCTTGGAATGGATTTCTAAGTTTAACTTTTAAACATAATTATCAAAATGTCTTTTACTCATAAACACTTGATTATTCTCTATCTAAAAAGTTTCTTAGAATTTGTTCTCAACCACCAGAAAAAAATCCAACTATTATACAGGTGAAAGCAGGATGTTGAGTGCTAACAGGGTTATGGGAAACAATGTCTAATTGAACTACATTGTCTTGTTGACCATGTTATTTTTGTAATGTTTAGGCTATTTAAATTTAGAAAGATCTGAGTGGTAAGATCTTAGGAGGGCTAGAATGTCATATACAAAAAGCTGGGTTGTGAGGTCACATATGTACTTCTAATCCAGGAAGACTATTTGGAAGTGGGTCAGGAAGGGGAACTGGTTAAAATATAAGTGAATAGTGAGTAAATAGATGATTCTGTATAAATTCATTACTACTACCAGAAAATGCCCTTGTAAGTGCCCATGTGAGTCTTATTGGTCAAGACAGTCATCTTTTATTGTACAAAGAGTAGTACTTGTATTTGTTGTACCCCCAAAAGATGAGCTTTGAGTGATATTTTTAAATTCACAGAAGTAGAAAATCAATTCATGTCTGAGGTTATTAGAGGAGAGGTGTATTGTAGAAATACTTTTTATTTATATTTTTTACTTAATTAGAGGCCATTGTTAAGCTAGAAAGTACCCGTTGGGCATTACTAATGCAAAATCAAATCCTCCTATTGTGTTTTTTCTCTTTTGTTTTGTTTTTTCTTTTCTAGTGATTTCTGTTATTCTTATTTGTAATCTGATTTGTTTTTCAGACTGTGAAATTGTTTGATGACATGATGGATGAATTAATCAATGAAGCCAGAGGACTGTCAAGCCAAAATTTGGAAATTCAGACCACTCTAAGGAATATTTTACAAGTAAGTCAGATGTATTAGAAAGAGGGAGCTTAAAGAGTGAAATTTTTCTTTCTTTAATGCCCTAATGTTGGAATTACATTTATAGAATTAAAGATATGAATACAGAAATATAAATTCTGATTTTTAAATAAAATTTCATGCTGAGTAAATACCTAAGCGCTTGTAAGAAGACAAGTCATCAAGATAGCATGCTCTACCTGTAATTTCACGGCATATGTGTATGACACCTGCTATGTGCTTTGAAGTTTGGGTTAGGATTCCAAATGGCTAGACAGTTTTCTAATATTTGTAGTTCTTTTAGACTGAGCTTCTGTGAAAAGAGGAAGAGGGTGTCTGTTTTGTTCACTGTGGTATTCCTAGCACCCAGCATACTGTCTGATACCTTTTCAGTGCACATAGAATATATTCTGAATGAAACTTTCCTTTTTTCTAGACAATGGTGCAGCTCTTAGGCACTCTTACAAGGTGTGTTCAGCATATCTGTAGCACACAGGAATCCATCATTCTAGAAAATATCCATAGTCTTCCTTCCTCAGTCCTTCATATAATCAAAAGTACATTTGTACATTGTAAGGTGAGTAAAGGTCTAAGTACACTTTAAATGATCTAGAGTTAGTGGGTAAAGGAGCTGAGTAAAATAGTGTTTGTACAAATTGTATGTTTTTGCCTTATATTATTGGAATAGACTTTTCCATAGAACACAGAGCATGTATGTAAATGTTTTTAAGTAACTGGTTCTAAGGAAGTCATAAAAAGTGGCCTTTTGAGGTTTTTTTCCTTTTATCCTATCTCCCCTCTATAAAGAAAGGAATGGTAAGGACTTGTGCTGAGACACAGGGATCCAGAAACAGTTATGTCATATGGCATTGGTGGATCAATGTTCACTTACCTTAGTGATTAGGTGCCTGAACTTCCCTTTGTAAAGGGAAGTTAATTCTTAATCAGTCCATTTCTACATTCCAGAGGCAGCTTTAAGATACAAAAGTTGGCCTAGAATTTGTGGGGTACAGGCAGTTTTAATACTCTTGTTTGGGTGAATGAAAATCACTAGTTAATACCTCTCTGTATTTGTACACTGTGAGGTGAGTAAAGGTCATAGGTGATAGAGTGCTAAAACCTAATGTTATGTCTCTTTCAGTTCTGTATTTGCAAGATCATGGAAGTCCGAAATCATTTGCTTTATCACTCAAAGTATACTATATTCAATGGATGTTAACTAAACATTTGTTTAGTGAATGAATATGTGGTTCAATAAATGTATGATCTCTAATAGTATGAGTTAAAGTAAACTTGGCTCTTGAGCTTTTAAGATTTGTTTTTTTTCCTCTCATTTTTATTGTGATCAGAACAGTGAATCTGTATATTCTGGACGTTTACACCTAGTTTCAGACCTTCTCCAGGCTCTTTTTAAGGAGGCCTATTCTCTTCAAAAGCAGCTAATGGAACTTCTGGACATGGTTTGCATGGGCCCTTTAGTAGATGTGAATGATGATATTTTGAATATGGTCATAGGTGAGTGAAGAAAACTTTATGCTTAGCAAATAGTATATATGGATGACTATAAGACATGTGTCAATTAAAATTGTTTCTAATGATTCACGTCATCTTCTTACTCATGGCTAAAAAATAATTTAAATTTTATCAGATAAATTTTTATTTTTAAAATGTTGGTATCTATAACATTCTTTTTTTTTTTGAGTTGGAATCTTACTCTGTCACCCAGACTGGAGTGCAGTGGCCGCTCCCAGCCACTGCAGCCTTGACCTGCTGGGCTCTGGCGATCCTTCTGCCTCACCCTTCCAAGGAGCTGGAACTACAGGCACATGCTACCACGCCCGGCTAATTTTTGATTTATTGTAGATATGAGGTCTCGCCAAGTTGCCCAGGCAGGACTCAAACCCGCAGGCTCAGGCAACCCACTCACCTGGGCCTCCCAAAGCGCTGGGATTACAGTCTGAGCCACCAAGCCTGGCCTATAACATTAATTTTTAATGCCTTAGCCTAGATTTGCATATTCAGGTAATATTCCTAGTAGGTAATCCCCTTACAATGATTAACAAAGAAATATATGCAACTTTGTATTTTCTAAAGTTGTCCATATTCTCAGGC
Organism: Carlito syrichta; assembly: GCF_000164805.1. NCBI lineage: Eukaryota > Metazoa > Chordata > Mammalia > Primates > Tarsiidae > Carlito > Carlito syrichta. Next base: position 39,218 of record NW_007250789.1, on the reverse strand, counting down.
AGTAACTTCCAGATTTTTGGTTAAAAAAATTTTTTATATTAATATATATTAATATTGAATCTATCTATGGTAGATTTAATGTATATGTTAATATACATTTTAATATAATATAGTTTAATTTAATATAATAAGAGTTAATATAAAATTTTATATATATCATAATATATGCTGACATAACATATCTTTTAAATCTATATTAACCTATATTGAAATACAGTTTACATTCCTTCCCAGAACACAAATACATATATGTATATACACATATATATATTTACATGTTTGTAAATATGTATGTATATACCCATGGACATATTTATTATAATGAAATCGTGCTCATTTTACATGTGATGTATTCTGTATTGTTTCATTTTTAAAGACTTGCTGGTCAGCTGTGGTGGCTCATGCCAGCACTTTGGGATGCCAAGATGGGAGGATTGCTTGAGGTCTGGAGTTCAAGACCAGCCTGAGCAACATAGTGAGAACCTGTCTCTACAAAAAAAAAGGGGTGGGGGGGAGAATTGCTGAATGTAAACCACTTAATTGATTTTATCACTCATTAGTGGATTATGACCCAGAGTTTGAGAAACAATACTCTAATGTATAAGGCCGTAGTTTGCATTCATAGAACTTCTCTTTTCACAGAACTTTGGCATAAAGAGAATAAGTTGGTTTTGTGCAGTTTATCAGGCAACTATTGCTCTATAAAAGATCACTCTAAAATCTGGTAGCTTATTAAACAACCACTGTTTTATTTATTCATGAGTCTGTGAATCTGCAGTTTAGGGTGGGATCAGCTGGGGACTTTCTCTGCTCCACATCGTGCAACTGACTTACTCAGGTGTTTGCAATCAGTGCCTTCACTCATGTCTGGCTGTTGGCAGAGTCAGAAGTACTGAGAAGGCCACACATATCATCCAGCACACTAACACTGGCTCAGACACTGGATGGTCTCAGAATTTTCAAGAGCAGCAAGAGAGGGCAAGTCCCCATAAGCAAGAGCTTTTCAGCTCTGCTTGTTTCAATTTTATTGTTGTCCCTTTGGTCCCTAAGTAAATCATAGGGCCAAGCCTAGAGTCAATGTGGAAAAATATGGATTCAGAAGTGGCAGTTTGTATGACTATTTTTACAAATAATCTACCACAGGAAAAGTAAAAGTCTGGCATGAGTACTGTGTAAATTAGTTTTAATTCTTCCTGGTTAGGTTTTCTAACAGTTTATTTTGTCATTTTGGATTAGAATTATATTTGTAGAATATTTTAATTATAATAGAGTACAATTTTTATTCTACTGAACATTTTTAGTTTTACGTAAGTCATAGGGTGGTTGTAAACTATTTATTTATTTTTGAGTTGGAGTCTCACTCTGTTACCCAGGCTCGAGTGCAGTGTCACGCTCAGGGCCACCACAGCCTCGACCTGCTGGGCTTGGGTGATCCTTCCACCTCAGCCTTCAACCTCCCAAGTGGCTGGAACCAGGCACGCACCACCATGCCCAGCAATTTTGTTTAGATTTATTGTAGAGACGAGGGCTTACCAAGTTGCCCAGACTGGTCTTGAACCCCTGGACTCAGGCAATACTCTCGCCTCAGCCTCCCAAAAGACTGGAATTACAGGTGTGAACCATCGCTCCCAGCATCAGGCGTGTGACATTTAGTTTCTGTAGTTAGTTTGACACAATTATTTTCAAGCCTCATTAACGATTTTAATTCAATCCAATGTTGAAATTGTTTAGCAGATACTTTCAAATGTATGAGAAATTCACTCCATGACATTTGAATATCCTAAAAGTTCTGTTATCTTTCTTTGTAGTTATTCATTCATTATTGGATATCTGCTCTGTTATTTCCAGTATGGACCATGCTTTTCATGCCAATACTTGGAAGTTTATAATTAAGTAAGTATGTTTGTTAGTTTTACTTTTTATGTTTTCCATATTCCCCAGTCTTAATTATAGATGAATTTTCTTTGTGAATATGTGTAATGTTCACTGACACTGTTGTCTGATAATTCAGATGTTCTACATGTAGCTCCCAAACCAAATTGAACTATTTTACCTTGCTGTCTCTAAAAAAAAATGTTTAAGTTCCACATAGTTAGCTGGTACTTCTGAAACAATGGGCCATGGGTCGTACTAGACTTAAACACTAGCTTGGTGCTGCTACTGTTTAACCGACTATCAAGTATTCTATTTTTAGGCTTAGATAAATTGGTAACTAATTAGAGCTGAATGTGGTTCTTTCATTATGTACTTTTAAGTTGTTCAAACTTAATTCCATTTATAATTTTAACTTTCTGAAATCTGGAACATTATGAAGGATCACTAGGGAGAATATCCATAGCATTCACCAGCTTCTTAGTGGGAGTAGGAAATACTATTGAGATGTAGAGATGGTTTAGAGCCTCTACTTTAAAGGTCAGTGTAACACTTAGGTGCTTTTGTTGCACCACCAGGACATTAAGTTGCCAACAAGTAGTTTAGTGGTTAAGAGTCATCTTGGAGTCACACTGCATGTGCTCAGATCACTTCTGAAATCATTTACTCCTGAGCCCTTGGGCAATTTGGTTAATTCTCTTAACTTTAGTTTGCTTGTCTGAAAATGGAAATAATAATAACAATAGCACCTTCTTGATAAGGTTATAGTGAGAATTAAGTTAATCACTGTGAAGTGCTTAGGACTGTGCATGACACATAGTGAGTGCTCAATGAGTTAGCCACATCATTATTGTCATCATTGAATATTTTCCACTCTTGCCCCCTTCCAATTCACTTTCTAACCAGCATTTAAAGTGCTCTTTTAAAAAAGTAAATCTGATCATGCCACTCTACTGCTTAAAATCTATTCCATTTAACTAAGAGTAGCAAGCTAATCCTCTTTGGTCTCTGCATCCTTCACTGTCCTATCTTACGTTGTTCTTGCCCTGCTCTTGGTTCCACAAACATACCAGACTCTCCTGTCCCAGAGCCTTTTTTTCATGGCTTTTCCCTTTGCCTAGGATGCTTTCCTCCCTTATTTTGCACTTTGCTAACTCCTGCTTATCTTTCAGCTCTCAGTTATAAATGTTATAAGTGAAATTAAGTTTCTGTATTGTAGCACCTTAGACGTTTTCATCTTAGCATTTATCACAGCCATAGTTAATCAGTTCTTACAAATATATAGTACTCTATCTCATGCTAGACCATAAATTCTACGCAGATAGGGCAGAGATTATGTCTGTTTGATTGACCTTTTTATCCCCAGTAACACAGTAAGAATGCCATTAATATTTTACACAGAGAAATAAAAAATTAGCAACGTATTTAAACAAATATACCTGCTTCAGAGGTAAAGTTGGCACATCTTGGCTATACCATGCCTAATATATATGATGCATTGTGATTTTTTTGAAATGTTCTATAGGGCAGATATTTTTGTGGCCCTAATTACTTGGTGTGTTTTGTGGTGATTGTATTCTTTTCTTTTTGTTTATTTAGGCAAAGCCTTAAGCACCAGTCTGTTATAAAGAGCCATTTGAAACACAAAGATATAATTACTAGCTTGTGTGAAGACATTCTTTTCTCCTTCCAATCTTGTTTACAGTTAGCTGGGCAGATGACACAGTCAGATGCACAGGTAATATGGCCTAATAGCACTTTAAACAGCAACCTTTATTTTTTTTTTTTTTGGCAGTTGCTAAATCTCACTTAAATGTCTCAGTCTATTTAAGGGAATTTTAATTTATTTCATTTTGGGTAGTTTGGGATATGTGGTATTATTTACTTGCCCACAATTACTTTTCACTTAGATCATTGCATTAAGCTCTTCACTGTTCTTATTACCTCTAGAGTCTACCTGTCCCCTTCTTTACATTCTAACTGCTTGATCAAGGAATTATTTTATTATTTTCTGCTCTAAAATAAAAATCTAATTCCTTTGTCCCATATTAAGGTGTTCTTGATATGGCCACAGTTAGCTTTTCTGTCTTTACCAATGCATTGAAACCTTTATGGGTACTGTGCTTATGTATATATGTGCATGTGTCAGTCTTTTGAAGTTGGTATATGCTTGTGTTTATTATTCATTTAAAATTTTTATTTATGTTTTTGGAGGTTGCATTCCCTTTCTGTTGCCAAGGCTAGAGTGCAGTGGCACAGTCGTAGCTACTGCAGCCTCAATTTCCTGTACCCGAGTAATCCTTTTGCCTCAGCCTCCTGTGTAGCTGAGGACTACAGGTGCACACCACCATGCCTAGCTATTTTTTACTTTTTATTTTTTTTGTAGAGATAGGGTCTTGCTATGTTGCCCAGGTTGGTCTCAAACTCCTAGCCTCAAGCAGTCCTCCCATCTTGGCCTCCCAAAGTTTTGGGATCACAGGTGTGAGCTACTGAGCTTGGCTATGTTTATTTTGATTTCAAAAAGTTGTCGTGTTGAGTTGGCATCACACTTATGAAACAGATAGTATTCTAAAAATTTGTAATATGACTTTGGAGAGTTATAACTCATTTTCCTACAACAATGTTATACATGGTAACTTTTGTTCTTAGACTAGGCCTCGAATATTATTGAACTCATAATAGCCTTGAATCATAGTATTAATAGTATTTAGGACTTAACAGTTATATGTGATAGTTAATGGGAAAATGAATATTTCTTCCTAGAGTAGAGATAACATAGCTTCTATTATAGATCTACAGGCTGATACAGGAAATTTCTTTCTAACTTCTGTTCCCTACCAAGTAGCTGTTGGAGTGAAGGTGTAGGGATTCGTCCAAGTCCTAAAACTGATAGCAATTCCTGGATCAGGAATGAGCTGGAAGGACAGACCCTAGAGGTGGGTAGCACTTTGAAAAGGACTTCTGAAGTTTGTAAGAAGGAAGTGAGGAGTAGCTTTAGAAAGGGGCTAACCTTTTTCTTGCTTCTCTTTTATTTATTTTTTAAGCATATTTTAAATAGCTCCCCTTGTACGGTTCAGCAAGATTTTTTTAAAGTTTTAATATTTTAAATATTTCTTTTTCTTGCTTCTCTATCTTCTCTACTCTCTCTTTATATCCCTTCTTCTTTTTTCCATTTTCTTTTTTCTCTCCCCTTCATTTATACACCGTTTCTGAGTCCTCTCACCTTGCTAAAAGAAGTTTGGTTGGATGTCCTGTGTCAATGGCAGGAAGCGTATTTTCTTCTTTACTTTCATCCTACAGATCTGTATTTTCAACCCTATTCTCCTCCTTTTTCAATTTAGTACTGGGAGAGTAAAATTAGAAGACATTCCTAGACAGGAGTAAGACAAGGAAAGCCTAATCAACAGTATAGTCTACAGTGGCAGGAGAAAGGAAAGTTAGGGGATGCCTAACCAGGGTGGCTAGCTATTTGTACATAAAGTATATTAGTTCAGCTTATAGAAACTGCTAGGGTATGAAAATCAGAGAATTTAAATTGTAAAATCTCCTAACTGTCCAGGAAAATTATATTTCTACTCATTTGTACAAATTTGGGACTGATAAAAGTGACCAGTTCTGCTTACTGTCCATTGCCCAAAATGGAGCTTTGAGATGAACTGTATAATTTGTCCTTTCTTAATTCTGAATTCTGAACAGCAGTGCCCTCTACTGTTCATTATTAATATATAGGAATCAAACTACGATATTAAAGTTTTCCAAGCAGTTTTCACTTTGTGTTTGTTCCATTCAGGCTTCTACAACCAAATTTTTTAAACTGGTTAATTTATGAGTAATAAAAGCTTATTTTTCACAGTTCTGGAGGCTGAGAGGTCCAAGATCAAGGTATCAGAGATTCCGTGTCTGGTGAGGGCTTGTTGTCTGCTTCAAAGATGTTGCCTTTTTGCTGCATCCTCACTTGTAAAACAGACAAGACAGCTCTGAGGGCACTAATTCCACTTCTCAAAAAGCCCCACCTCTTAATACTAGTCACATTGGGTATTAGGTTCCAACCTTTGGATTTTGAGGAATATCAACATTCAAACTATAACATTTTGCTTAAAAATGTCAGAATAAAACCATTATATTTAATTAAAAGCATACTATTTATGGAAGCATATGGATGTATCATTCCTTGTATTAGTTTCCTGGGGATGCCATAACAAATTACCATGAACGGGTGGTTTAAAACAACAAAAATGTATTCTCTCCCATTTCTAGAGACAGCAATTCACAACGTGTCGATAAGGCCATGTCTTCAAGGCTCTAGGGGAGAATCTGTTTTACATGATTCCCTTCACTTCTGGTGTGGCTGTCAGTCCTTGGCATTCCTTGGCTTGCAACTTTATAACTCCACATGGTGTTCTCTCCCTGTGTCTTCACATCATCTTGTTATAAGAATACCAGTCACATTGGGTAAGGGCACACCTTACTCTACGATGACCTTAGCTTAATTAATTATGTCTATAATCGCCCTATTTTCAAATAATGTCACATTCTGAAGTATTGGGGGTTAGGACTTCAACAGATTTTTTGGGGGGGAGGAGGGACACGGTTCAGACCCTTTACAACCCTGAAAATTGATAAAATAGTCTCTATTAAGTCTTGAAATTGGTTTCAAGAAGGAAATATTTAACATACAGTTTTTTAACCATATAGTTTTATAGCCACTATTTAGTTTTTTTATAAATATAGGAAAACATTGATTTGTATTAGATATAATTTATATTAGATATAATTTAATTTCCACTGTGATTTCTACTTTTGTTTACATAATGCTTTTAGAAATTTGTATTATTCAGAAAATAAAGATATACTGTTATATTCATCGCAACATTTAGATTTACTGCCTGTTACATTTAGATTTTATCGGTATTTAAATTAATTTTTGTTTTGAGTTGGAGTCTCACTCTGTTGCCCAGGCTGGAGTGTAGTGGCATCTTCATGGCTGCCACAGCCTCGACCTGTGGACTCAGGCTATCCTTCTGCTTCAGCCTTCCAAGTAACTGGAACCATAGGTGTGTGCCACCATCCCCAGCTATTTTTTTTTTTTTATTGTAGAGACAAGGTCTTACCAAGCTGCCCAGACTGGTCTTGAACCTCTGGGCTCAGGCAATCCTCTTGCCTCCATTTCCCAAAGTACTGGGATCACAAATGTGAGCCACCGTGCCAAGCTTTTATTTTATTTAAAGTAAGCAAGAGGCTGGGCTCGGTGGCTCAGCCTGTAATCCCAGTACTTTGAGAGGTCAAGACAAGTGGGTTGCCTGAGCCTGCAGGTTTGAGACCAGCCCAGGCAACTTGGCAAGACCTCGTCTCTACAGTAAATAAATAAATAAATTAGCCAGGCATGGTAGCTTGCCCCTGTAGTTCTGGCTACAGAGAGAGAGAGAGATACAGAGAGAGAGAGATGGGGTGGCGGGGAGGAAGAGAGAAAGAAAGAGTGCTTTTAAACATGTAAAAATAGTCTTTCTCGCTTATATTACCTACTCCTTCTTTGCTGGTGTTGGGATACACAACAGTTGAATGAAATGTGACTGTTAGTGTGTCTGTGTTACTCACTTGCTTTTTGAAGATGTCAAAATAAAAGCTCTAGTTTTAAGTAATGGTGTGCTACTTAGTAATGAAGTAAAACTAGAGCCCTCCACCAAATCTTGAATAATTTCCCCTTGAATGAGAGAAAAATTTAATGTAAGCAAACTGATGTTATGTGTCACCATTCATTAATTCATATAATAGGCATTTCCAGAGTGTTGATTCTTTGCCAGGAAATGTACTCAGTGCTAAGTTAGTGACATTCTCTGCCCTCAGCAACTTAGAGTCTAGCTTGGGAGACAGATAATCATTTAATTATAGAACAGTGTGATCTTTGGAGGGTTGGGTACCCAATCTTAAAGTCAGGAAAGGCTTCTTATGGTGATATGACATTTATGCTGAATAAAATTTATTGTAAGTTCAGTGTAGATTCATCTTTAATCTCTGCTTTTACATATGCATGGTACTATATAAGGGTTCATTTTCATAGTTATCAAAGAAAAGTTTCATCTACCCTATATATGCTGAGGAAAATTGACTATTTTCAAATTTTTTTTTTGAGTTAGAGTCTCACTCTGTTGCCCAGACTGGAGTGCAGTGGCCGCCCCCAGCCACCACAGCCTCGACCTGCTTGGCTCAGGCGATCCTTCTGCCTCAGCCTTCCAAGTAGCTGGAACTACAGGCGCGCACTACCACGCCCGGCTATTTTTCAAATATTTTTAATAAAAGTCTCAATGAAAGGTCATATTCAATTAGTAGACCATCCAATTCTGTTTTGATTGGATTGAATTAAGGTTTTGCTACATTGGAAAAGAAATCAAACAAAATTAACATTAAAGTTAAGATGCGTTATTTTCATTATTAAGTAATCCTCAAAATTAAAGACAACTTATCAATTTGGCTTAATTTTATGGCACTATTTAAAGCTCCTTGGTTTATAGTGTATACTATAAATTTGGGTGGTAGAACAACCAGTATTTATGGAGCTAAGTTTGCTTAAGTGTCAGACACTGTTTAAATATCTTAATAATCCTAGTATTCTCCCTGCTGTAGATAGGAAACTGGGCTACAGAGAGATTAAGTAATTTTCCCAAGATCACACAGTAGTTATGCTAGGGCCAGGGCTCAAATCCAGCAGAGTGACTCCACAGCCCTACCTGTATACGCATGGCTATTGGCATGTCCACTGTTTTATCAGCATACAAATGTAATACCTAATCGGAAAACTCTCATACATTACACAAACATGGAAAGTGAAATCCAACTTTTATGTACCAGAGGGAGCCACAGGAAAGGTTTTGATTTATTTTGGGGGTGGGGTATGGAGCAAATATTAATATAAAACATTTAAAAATAGATTGAGCACAGTGTCTCAAGCCTGTAATCCTAGCACTTTGGGAGGCGTAGGCAGGAGTATTGTTTGAGCCCAGGAGTTCAAAATGGGGCCAGGCAACATAGTGAGACCTCATCTCTACAAAACATCAACAAATTAGCTCGGCGTGGTGGCTCATGTTTGTGATAGCAAATATTAACATATAACACATTTAAAAATAGGCTGGCACAATGACCCAAGCCTGTACTCCTAGCAATTTGGGAGACTGAGGCAGGAGGATTGCTTGAGCCTAAGAGTTTGAGGCTGTGCTAAGCCATGATTGTGCCACTGTACTACAGCCTGGGTGATTATGTTATCATCAGAGTCAAATAAAACACAGAGACAAATCTCTGAAGTTAAAATATTTTATTTGAGAAGAAAATTGCAATTCAGGGCATATATGCAGACTGACTAATCTTCACTATGTCCAAAGAACAAAGAGAAGGTTACAGGTTTTATAAGAAGGAGAAATGCTATGTATTGCTCTTCAACCAAGTTCATTGACACTAGTAAGGTTTTGGAAAGCTGGCAAGCTCTGATTGGTGAGTGACCACAGCGGGTAAAACTAGTTGTAGAGATATAGCAGGTTGTTTCAGCAGTCCTAAGATAAAACTGGTGAGGGTTACAGCAGGCAATTTCAGCAGCCAAGCTAGCAGAGAATTACATTTTGGAACAATGTTATGTGCTGTGAGTGCTTTCGCCCCTGGTCTCTTGATTCTGTTTTAGTTGAGTATGACAAGAATAACCCAATTTGTATGATCAGTTTTCACATTATATACATGTTGTTTGAAACCTGATTTTTTTTTTTTTTTTACTTAAGTTTATCTTAGGGCTTTCTGTGTCCAGGAAAGTGTATCTACCTGATTTTTTAAATAGCTATGTGATATTACAGTTTATGAATATACTGTATACTGTAAATTTATAGTTGATCCTTGAATAACAGTTTTGAATTGCAGAAGTCTACTTATAAGTAGATGTTTTTCAGTAAGTATAATGGAAAATATTTTGGAGATATGTGACAATTTGAAAAAACTTGCAGAAGAGTAGTATGGCCTAGAAATATAGAAAACATTTAGAAAAAGTTAGATATGTCATGAATGAATGGAATATATGTAGATACTAGTCAATTTCATCATTTACTGCCATAAAATAAACACAAATCTATTATGAAAAATTAAAATTATATCAAAATTTAGCACATAGACATGGACCATTCATGGTACCAATCGCAGTTGAGAGGGAAATGTAAGCAAGCATAAAGATGCAGAATTAAATCACAACTGCATAAAATTAACTAAAACATACAATGCTACTGTGATAATTTTGTAGTCATCTCCAGTTGTTATTGCTGGGAGATGTTACAGAGCTGTTGCAACATCTCCCAGCAATGTGTGGGATGTTAATTATCTCTGCTTGAGCAGTTTGTCCCTCCAGTAAATTGCTTATTGTAATAAAAAGTGATCTCTTGATGTTCCTTCATATTTTTCATCATACTTAGTGCAATACCGTAAACCTTGAATAACACTGTGCGACCCACATGATTTGCTACTAGTGATGCTGGAAGTGCTCCTAAGAAGCAGAGAAAAGTCATGACTGTACAAGAAAATTTGAATGGTTTGATACATATTGTAGAGTAAGGTCTACAGCTGCAGTTGTCGCTATTTCAGACAGATGATTCATCTTATAAGCAGACAATGTAAACAGTACTGTAGATGTATTTTCTTTTATGATTTTCATAATAAAGTTTTATTTCTCTAGTTTATTGTAAGAATACAGTTTATAATACACAAAACATACAAAATATGTTAGGCAACTGTTTATGTTATCTGTAAGGTCTGCGGTATGCTATTAGTAGTTAAGTTTTGAATTTTTTACTACACAGGGTTCGGTACCCTTAACCTCCTCATTGCTCAAGGGTCAACTGTTTTTAACTGTTCTCTACTTGAGGAACACTTGCTTCATTCAGTCTTCATTATACAAAACATGTTGTATTGCATTCCTATGCTAATATTTCTAAGGGTGTATTTCCAGAAATGGAATTTGATCAAGGAGTTGTACACATTAACTTTTAATAATAATGTAAAGACTGTATTCTTGTATGCTTCTACCAATGGTAAAATAACTTACTTGTTACTCTATTTCCTTACCTGCTCGGGGACATTATTAGTCTTAATTTTTGCCAATGAAGTAGCCCTCAATTCTTTCCCCTCCCAAAAGATACACAATTAGGTTGTAATTTGGATTTTTTCAGTATTAGTTTATTGACAGTTGTTTTCTTCTTTTTTGTGAACTGCCTTTTTATGTCTTTTACCTGTTTTATACATTGTTCTTTTATTAATTTGTCAGATCTTTCTCTCTTGACCTCTGTTTAATTGATCCCCCTGGAACAAAAAACAATAAAGTATTTCTTACTTTCAGATCAACCAAGAAGGATCACTTCTTTTGCTATGACAGGTTAAGATTTTTCTTTTCAGTAATTTAATTATATGAAATGCTTCTGTCTCCATTTGTTATTTGTATTGCTCCTAACAACAATTCAGAGAAGAATTATTTTTTTCTTGGATAAATTTTATATTCTGGGGTTTAAGAGGTCTTCTTAAAAAATATCATCTCATTAGCTTATATTAGCTAATTTCATGTTCTTTTCTTATTTATCTTACTTTCTCATTTCCTTTTTTGGGCCAGGATAATGCTGACTACAGATTATTTCAGAAAACCCTCAAATTGTGTCGTTTCTTTGCCAATTCCCTTTTGCACTACACTAAGGTAAGACTTTATATACATTTCTTTATTTAATTTTAGTCCTCTAAAATAACTTATATATTATCTCCATTTCACAAAATAGAAAGCTAAAGTTCAGGTAGCATATAACTTGATCAGGTTATATAATTAGCAACCAGTAAGATTGGGATTCAAATACAGGTATGATTTCTCCATCATCATTAGACTGTCTCTCAGAAAGTAAAAGAAATAGGGATGGGTGCAGTGGCGCTTGCCTGTAATCCCAGCAATTGGGAGGTCAAGGGAAGAGGTTTGCTTGAATCCAGGTGTTCAAAATCAGTCTGGGCAACCTAGTGAGACCTTGTCTCTATTTAAAAAAAAAAAGTAAAAAAAATAGTTTTTTTAATATTATAAAACATAGCAAGTAAGATTTTAAAAATTCTCCTGATAGAAAAAAATTGATATTTTGATGTAATTAAGGATAATTTGGCTTCCTACACACTGAGCAAATATCAGATGGGTAAATACCAATGAAGTACTCTTGGTGCACTTTCCACAATATATCTCTGCCACTGGAATACACATCCTGCAAGCTGCAGGGAGCTCAGGGTAAGAAGCAGCAGGAACCAACTGCTATAAATGGCATCACACTAAACAAGATGTGAGTAGCCAGTGTGCCAGCCATAGAATTCTGACTATATTAATAAACAGTCATTGGAGATCTTTATTGTTCCACAGAAAGTTGAAAGACAAAGTCAAAAACAAATTCAAATGGCCAGTAGTTTTGAAAAAAATCACCTATATCTATTGCTAATAATGTTTCTTTTACTGGCTGCTATAAGCATTCTCTGCTGTTCAGATAATCTGCTTTGGCAGTTTAGCTCTTCTTTAGTTACCAGTAACTTTTACTGTATCTGATGACTCCCAAATATGGAGGCCTCCTTAAAATTATGACACAGTTTTAAAGGTTTAGACATTGGTTACAGAGACCAATGAAGCTTACTTGCCTCATCTGCCTTCTCATTCTCTTGTAAGAGTCTTGTTTTTAAATGGGGCACTTCCAGGATTTTATTTTATTTTGCATGCCTTTATGAGAGGATGTGCATTTAAAAATCATGTTGTATGCAAAGAATGAAAATACAATTATTTTATTTTAGGAATTTCTTCCTTTCCTTTCTGATTCTTGCTGTACCTTGCACCAGCTTTATCTTCACATATACAGGTAAGAAGAATGCTATATGATTACTAAAATATAATCATTTGGTTGTATCATGCAAAGCTTAAGTACATATCATTTTAAGGTAAAGCACCAAAGTAATTCTTTTAGTGATTGAGTAAATTTTTATCTGCTGGGGGGAAGCGGCAAGATGGCGACGGGGCAAAGCAGTCTATGAAGCCCTCTGCAAAGGAGATCTGCAGTGGGTCTCTGACTCTCGCCCCCGGGGGGCTATGGACCCCAGCAACGCAGCCTGCTCTTCATAAGGAGCACGGCTGTTGCCACCACTGCGGCATCACGATGGACTGGACAGTCACTGCGGCGCAAACGGTGCCACCGTCGCCGCCGCAGCCAACCCCCCCACCGCTGCGGCTGCCACGGCCAGCGTGACAGCAGTAGCACATCATACCACCCAGGCCAGAGGCGAACCACTTCAAGCCACTTCAGGGAAGATCTGCTGGGATCGCTGCCACCTTTGCTGCGACCTAGAAATACTGACCGCCCACCCTGTGTCTCCTGTTGTCTGCCCTGAGACAGGCAGCCATTTTGTTCCTGTCTGGCCCCACCCCCTCTGGGGCGAGCAGCTGAGATAGCACCACCTGCTGGTGATCCAAGGTAACAACACCGAAATGGGCGAAACAAGCTTGATAAAGACATATACCAGAGTGCTGAACGGAGGGGAATCTGAACTGTCCTTCACAGCAGACCAGGGGCAACTGACCCTAACTGCAAACTAATTTACCAGCTTGAAAAGAAAACTAGAAATCAGACCTGAAAGGACATTGGACTTAAACGAAATGTCTCAGAGTGTGCTTCATTGATTCTATTACTTTAATTACTTAATTCTACTCCTACTGTATTGTTCCCTTTTTTATTCTTTCCTTTTCCTTTTCTTCTCTCTATAAACCATATCTTTGTATAGAGGAACAGCACACTAATAAGGTGGTCGGTTAGCTTGTATGTTAGCATCACTATATGTTTTATTTTTATTTTTTATTTTTTGTATGAGAGTCGGTTCGTCTGTAGCTGTGGTCTATTGTTTTTATCTGTTTCAGTATAGGCCTCTCTCTCTATTTGTTGGCACACTCGTTTGTTCCCCCCCTTACTCCTCTATCTCTCCACTCCTCTCTTCAACCCACTATCTGCTCCATTCTCTCCCCTCTGCTAACCACATTTTATTTCAGGGACTAAACGTACAGCCCCACTGCACGGACAGATTCCAGGGCAGTGGGAAGTGGGCTCCACATTATCCACACACCTGTCAGCGAAAACCAGGACCTGCAGATAGACTTTGAATCACAGCTCCCCCCTTAAGTAAATCTCAAAACTGCACAAAGGATCACCTCCAACCTTCAGTGCAACTCCAGAATTGAACAAAGTAAGAGGGCATACATAAAGAATAGGAGATTGAACAAACAGAAGCAAAACCAATCCCTTTACCCCTGAATAACAGAATTAAAGAAGACGGTGACGTGGAGGGAAGGAAAAAGTAGGGAGGGGGAAAACCCGCACAAATGAAGAAAAACCAAAAGAAGAATATAGGTCTCACACAGACCCCTGGGAAATCAGACACTGAGAAAACAGATTCTGGAACACAAACAATGAAGAGCCCCCAAAATGACTGGTTTCATGCAACAAACCCAGACATCAAGACATTAATGGAGAGAATTAAAAAAATTGAGGAGAGACAAGAGGAAAATAGGAAGGAGCTGATGTCAGAAATGACAGCAGTAAAGAATACTGTGATGGAAATGAACAACAGACTAATAAGCATGGAAAGCAGAATCAGCCAAGCCGAAGAACGAATCTCAGAGCTCGAAGACCACAACACAGAACTAATCCAAACTGTCAAAAGCATAGAAAAGAAGCTCAAAAAGACAGAACAAAACCTGCAAGAGATGAATGATCACTTCAAGAGACCAAAACTAAGAGAAACTGGGCTTCCTGAGGCAGAGAGAGAAACAGAAGCCACACTAGAACAAACATTTCATGAAATCATTCAAGAAAACTTCCCTCATCTCATTAACAATGAAAAAATCCAAACACAAGAGATTCAGAGAACCCCTGCAAGACAACAAATGAGAAGACCAACTCCCAGACACATAATAATTCGCCTAAACAAAGTAGCTATAAAAGGAAAAATCCTAAAGGCAGCAAGAGAAAAAGGCCAGACTACCTACCAGGGAAAACCAATTAGAGTAGCAGTAGATTTATCCACAGAAACCCTTCAGGCCAGGAGAGCCTGGAGCCCTATCTTCAAAGTTCTAAAAGAGAAACAATTTCAACCAAGAATAACCTACCCAGCCAAACTAAGCTTCATTAGTGAGGGAGAATTGAAATCTTTTCCAGATATCCAATCCCTAAGAACCTACGCTGCCACCAGACCACTTCTACAAGAAACACTTAAGAAAGTACTGAACACATAAGAAAAAGAAAAAAGAACAACAGGATTCTTCACAAGAGTACAGGCAAAAGATTAAAAACACACATGAACCAACTCCAAAATCCAAAGAAAGACAACAAACAAACAGGAACAACTCTGTAAGAACCTTATGACAGGGATCAACTCTTGCATTTCAATTATTAGCCTAAATGTGAACAGACTAAATGCACCACTGAAAAGACATAGAATAGCAAAATGGATAAAATATCATCAGACAACAATCTACTGCCTTCAAGAGACTCACCTCACTAGAAAGGATACCCACAGACTCAAAGTAAGAGGATGGGAAACAAACTTTCAGGTGAATGGAATACAAAAGATAGGAGGAGTAGCGATCTTAATTCCAGACAAAATACCCTTCAAGCTATTAAAAATCAAAAAAGATACAGAAGGCCACTACATAATGATAAAAGGCTCAATCCATCAACAAGAAATATCTATTCTAAACATATATGCACCCAACATAGGTGCGCCAACTTTCATAAAGCAACTTCTTGGAAAACTAAAGAAAGATATTGACTCTTAACACTATCATAACTGGGGACTTTAATACCCCACTCACAACCCTAGACAGATCAGGACAAAAAATCAGGAAGAAGATCCAGAACCTCAATATGACTTTGGACCAAATGGACTTAATTAGTACCTACAGAACACTCAATCCAAAGACCACAGAATACACATTCTACTCATCTCCACATGGAACATATTCTAAGATCGACCACATACTCGGCTATAAATCAAGCATAAGCAAATTTAAAAGGACCGAAATTCGACCAAGCACATTCTCGGAAGACAGTGGAATAAAAATAAAAGTTGACACCAACAAAGTCCCCCCAAAACCCACAAAGACATGGACACTAAACAGCATGATGCTGAACAACTCCTGGGTCAATGACAAAATCAAAACAGGGATCAGAAGATACCTGGAAACAAATGAAACTGAAGAAACATCTTACCAAAATCTCTGGGATGCCCTGAAAGCTGTAGTAAGAGGGGAATTTATATCCCTACAAACACACATGAAGAAAATGGAAGGAACAGAAATTCACAACCTAAGAAGCCACCTAAAGAAGCTGGAAAAGCAAGACCACAAAAACCCTAATTTCAGCAGAAGAATCCAGATCACCAAAATAAAAGCCCAAAACCAGGACATAGAAGACAAAAAGATAATACAAAAAATCAAGGAAACAAAAAGCTTGTTCTTCGAAAGGATAAACAAGATCGATGGTCCCCTCGCTAGACTGACCAAGAAAAAACAAGAAAAAAAACAAATAAGCACAATCAGAAACACAAAAGATGAAATCACATCTGACCCTGAAGAAATACAAAAGATCATTAGAGACTACTACGTACACTTGTATGGAAACAAACTTGAAAACCTTAAGGAAATGGAGGACTTTCTGACATCACACAACCTATCTAGGTTGGAACAAGAAGAAATTGAGACCCTAAATAGACCAATAACAATCAAGGAAATCGATTATGTAATAAGAAAACTTCCTACAAAAAAAAGCCCTGGTCCAGATGGTTTTCTAGCAGAATTCTAGAAGACATTTAAGGAGGAGCTGATACCAATCCTACTGAAGGTATTCCAGGTGATTGAAAAAGATGGAACTCTCCCCAAATCATTTTACGAAGCCAACATCACATTGATACCCAAGCCAAGTAAAGATCCAACAAAGAAAGAGAACTACAGGCCAATATCTTTGATGAACATAGATACGATACTAAAATTCTCAACAAGATCCTAGCAAACCGGATTCAGCAATACATCTCAAAAATCATCCACCATGATCAAATAGGCTTCATTCCTGGGATGCAAGGCTGGTTCAACATTCGTAAAACCATAAATGTAATTAAATACATCAACAGATGTCAAAACAAAAACCACATGATCATATCATTAGAAGCAGAAAAAACTTTTGATAAGATCCAGCACCACTTCTTGATAAAAACCCTTGAACATCTAGGCATACGGTGAACATACCTCAAAATAGTAAAAGCCATCTACGTGAAACCCACAGCTAGCATACTCCTAAATGGACAAAAATTGGAACGAATTCCCCTGAAAACTGGAACTAGACAAGGATGCCCACTCTCACCCCTCCTCTTCAACATAGTATTGAAAGTCCTGGCTAGAGCAATCAGAAGAGGAGGCAATCAGAGGTATTCAACTAGGAAAAGAGGAAGTCAAGTTATCTCTCTTTGCAGATGATATGATTGTGTACCTTTAAAATCCAAGAGAATCTGTCAAAAGCCTCCTTACATTGATAAAGGCCTTTGGCAAAGTCTCAGGATACAAAATAAATGTACAAAAAACAATCGCATTTCTCTACACCAACAATAAACAAACAGAAAGCCAAATAAAAAACACAATTCCATTCACAATAGCCACACAAAAAAATGAAATACCTTGGCATCTTCCTAACCAGAGACGTGAAAGACCTTTACAATGAAAATTACAAAACATTGCTCAGAGAAATCAAAGCTGACATGAACAAGTGGAAAAATATCCCATGCTCATGGATTGGAAGAATCGACATTGTGAAGATGTCCATCTTACCTAAGGCAATCTACAAATTCAATGCAATACCCATCAAATTACCAGCAACATTCTTCTCAGACCTAGAAAAAACAACACAGGAATTCATATGGAAACACAAACGTCCAAGATAGCCAGAACAATCCTCAGCAAAAAAAAAAAACCAAAGCTGGTGTATCACATACCAGACTTCAACTTTACTATAAAGCTACATCATCAAAACAGCTTGG
>NW_007250789.1:2126-20560 GCF_000164805.1 Carlito syrichta | reverse complement strand
TGAGATACCACCTAACTCCAGTCAGAATGGCAATTATCAACAACTCAAAAAATAACAGCTGCTGGAGAGCGTGTGGTGAAAAGGGAACACTCCTACACTGCTGGTGGGAATGTAAACTAGTGCAACCTCTGTGGAAAGCAGTATGGCGACTCCTAAAAGCTCTAAAAATCGACCTTTCATATGAACCTGCAATCCCCCTACTGGGAATATACCCTGAAGAACTCAAATCACTCTATAGAAAGGATACCTACACACGTATGTTTATCGCAGCATTATTCACAATAGCAAGAACCTGGAAACAACCATGCTGCCCATCAAAAGAGGACTGGATTAAAAAATGTGGTACATATACATGATGGAATACTACACAGCCATAAAAAAGAGCAAAATCATGAATTTTGCAGCAACCTGGATGGAACTAGAGTCTATAATACTGAGTGACCTCTCACAGAAACAAAGATCCGAGTATCACATGTTCTCACTCATATAATGGACCTTGAACATCCAATGTAATACTATAAGAAAATGACTGACGGTACTGGGAAACTATGGGGCGGGGGATGGGAATAACAGTAGCAAATATCTGTCTG
This sequence comes from Carlito syrichta, assembly GCF_000164805.1. Classification (NCBI taxonomy): domain Eukaryota; kingdom Metazoa; phylum Chordata; class Mammalia; order Primates; family Tarsiidae; genus Carlito; species Carlito syrichta. Next base: position 19,970 of record NW_007250789.1, on the reverse strand, counting down.
GGGATGGGAAAACACCTCTTATCAACAGGGTGCCTGAATGAAACGTAATTGTACACCTAACCCTTAACTGTACCCCACAAAACCATAATAAAAAATATTGATTATAAAAAAAAATAAAAACTGAGATTCCTTCAGCCATAAAAAAAACCAAAAACAAACAAACAAACAAACAAAAAATTTTTATCTGCTTGCTTACAATAATTGGAGATGAATGTTGTTGAAGAATAGATTCCACATGGGTTATACTTATCTTTGTATTCTTGACTCATACTTTATACATGAGTAATAAACAAGTAGTATAGTGATAAATGCTATTGGCAAAAAAATCTTATATACTTTTTATTGGCATATTGGTTTTTTGTCTTTATTAATTTATTTTACTTTTATGAGGTTTAAGTCAAGAAGCAAACTTCATCTCGGAAAAAACATGAAATACAGAAAGAAATAATTTAGATAAGGGCTAAGTGACATCTGAAATTGATGGATACCCCAAAAGAGCCCTAAATTTGATATTACAATAATTTGTCAGCTCATTTATCCAGCAGTACTGTTAAACTTTCCTAATTCATTTAGTCTCCTTGACAACTTTTTCACACTTCTCCCTCTTCAAACTTCCTGTCTCCAGTACCTCTTCCCATTCCTCATTGTCAATTAATTTACCTCATTGCCTATGTCACTGAGAAAGGTGGAAGCAATTTGAAGAGAGCTTTTATATACTTCCTCCAATGCATCAACTATTTTACTTGTATCTAGACCCATGTAGTCATTTCCTTGCTCTCATGAATACACTGTCTTTGCACCCAAGACTAGCCTTTATTTCAATCTCTCTCACAGACCTTGCTCCAGCAACGATGACCTTTCCCTCTTGCATTTTCAGTCTTTCCCTCCCTACTAGATCGTTCTCATGATTATACAAATATGCTGTTATTTTTCCCATCTTAACAGCGTGGAGCAAACAAAAATCTCTTGGCCCTTCTCCAAATACCATCTCATTTCTCTGCCTCTCTTTGCAGCAACATTTCTAGAAAGAGTTGTCTATGCCACTGTCTACTTTCTTTCTTGAAGCTGTTCCAGGCAGGCTTTCTGCTCTACTACTTCACCAAGACGACTCTTGTTAAGGTCACAGTGACTTTTACTGTAACCAGTAATCAATTTTAGTTCTTATGTAACCTGTCAGTAGAACTTGACCCTCTCTTTGAACACTTTCTTCTGTTGGCTTCTAGGACATGTCTTCATCTTGATTCTCTTCTGATTTTATTAGCTGCTCCTTCTCAACCTCCTTACAGGCTCTCCCTCTTCTCCTCAGCTTCTTTAAGTTGGGTGTACCCTAGCTCTCAGTCCTCAGGGCTATTTTCCATCTACTGTATTGTCATTTAGTCTCAAGACTTTACGTTTATCTCTCCCCTTTCCCTTTAATGTCTAATTGCCAATCAGGACATCTACATCAAGTAGTCCTAAACCGAACTCTTGCTTTCCACCCATTCCATCCAAGTCCCCAACAAAATCTCCTTCTATAACTTCTTTTTAGTTTAAATGGCAGATTTGTTCTTCACATTGATTAGCCAAAAAACTTTGCCCCCTTAGCAATATTGTCTTCAGAGAGAGAGAGAGAGACAGAGAGACAGAGACAGAGACAGAGAATCTAACTACTTCTCATCACCTGTTGGTACCCAATATTATTTTTTTGGCCTCGATTTTGCAAAAGAACATTTCTTCATTTCTGTCTGTTTCCACCCTTGCTTTGCTCTGTTCTTTTCTCCATACAATAGCCAAAGTAAGTGATAAAAACATGAATCAGGGCATGGTGGCTCATGCCTATAATCCCAACATGCTGGGAGGCTGAGATGGAAGGATTACCTGAGCCCAGACTGCCAAGTCTACAGTGAGTCGTGATAGTGCCACTGCCCTCCACCCTGAGTGACAGAATGAGACTCCGACTTCTATGACTTTCATCAGTACAACTTCTTGTCCACCTTTCTTTGTTTTATTTTTTCTCCATAGCACTGAATTAACATCTGCTATATTACGTATCTACTTGCTCACTTGTTTGTTAACTGTTCTCTTTCACTAGAATTGTAAACTCTGACACTGACTTTGTATATTCTGTTTACTGCTGTGTCACCCACCCTGGAACAGTACATGGCATGTATACATTGGTGCTTAACAAACACTTGTTAAATAAATTAATTTAAAATATATCATTTGATTTTAAAAAAAGCACTTGCTTTTGATGCTCAGTTTTATTCAAGTCTGGAATTTCGTCACCTACGTTTTATTTTTTTGTGTCCTTCATGTCCTTACTCAGAATCAATATCACAAATAAAGAAACGGAGACTCAGGGAGGTCAAATGAATGAACCAAAGTCATGTAACTAATAATTGGTGCTTTTTCCATCCCACTGCAAAGACCTCAAAAGTATCCATCTTAAGTACATTTTAAAAAATTATTTTATCCCCTGCCAGACAGGACTGTCTTATGTCTTGTCAAGTTTACTACAATTAAAATACCATGGCAAAAAATATTGAATACATGTCTTATTTCACATAGGTTTTGATAGTTTAGTTTGAATCTCAGTTACTGAGACATTTCTATGAAAGTCTTTCCATTTTCCTTTAGTTAGTATATACTTTATTTCTTTCAAGTTCTTGCTTCTGAGAAATTGAGGACTAATTCATAGTAAATTCAACAAGTCTACCTATTTTGAAACAACTTTTAATTGAACTAATTAAGTCAGAATTTATCAGAAATATCTGTTATATATGGCATTTTTACTAGTTGATTTAATATTCATATTTTTACAATATTTTAAAAATTCTACTTTTGCTTTTTTATGTTGCAAGTTTTTCCAATGATTTTTTTAAAACTTTTTATTTTTATGTTATTTTTAAAGTATTTTTAAGGATGTCGTTGTCAAAATGATATTAAAATACCTCAAAGCAATAATAAAGATTTCTCCAAGATTTTAAACTTCATTTTATAGAATTATAACCATGTTATTTAGTTCAGAGGCTTTCATATAATTCTAGTATCAGTTCTGTACTTTGAATTTTATTTTATGAAATGCATGCTCGTTTTTTTCAAAAATGTATTTTTCATCTATTTCACTACTAGGACATCAATTTATGGTACTTATTCTACCTAAAGTTAGAAGATAGCTATTGATGAATGAGTTTTTCTTTCCCTTTCCAGTAAGTTTCCTCCAAGCCTATATGCTGCCAGGATTTCTAAAGCATACCAGGAGGAAGTAGCAGGTACTTTCCTAGTAACCTTGGATCCACTTGTCAGTCAACTGCTCACAGTCCAGCCTTTTGTGCTTGTGGTTTTGGACAGTAAATTAGGTGAGTTTGAAAGCAGATTTACTGTTAAATCATTTCTTGTTAATTATGACATGTTAAAGACATACTGATTTCCCCTAAAGTAGTCATTCTTTCTTAGAGTTTTAAAAGTATTATTTAAAATTTCTTTTACTTTTCTTTTTTTCTTCTTTTTTTTTTTTTAATCACCCAGGCTGGAGTGCAGTGACATGATCATGGCTTATCGCAATCTTGACCTCCTGGGTTCAGGTGACTCTTCTGACAGCCTCTCGAGTATCTGGGACTACAGATACCACCATGCCCAGCTTATATATATATATACTTTTTCTTTTTTGGTAAATGAGGTTTTGCTATATTGCCTAATCTGGTCTTGAACTCCTAGGCTAAAGCAGTTCTCCTGCCTCAGCCTCCCAAAGTGCTGGGGTTACAGTCATGAGCTATTGTACCTGGCCTTTCTTTTCTTGAAACATATTTATCGTTTTAAAAAATTATGCCTCTAGTTTCTTTACATATCAGATTTTTGGCTGAAAATATTTGGAGTATGTTTTTGTATGTTTGTTTTAACCTAATTAATGTGTTTTTATTGCCTGTAAGACCTGCCATGTGAGCTGCAGTTCCCACAATGTCTGCTCTTGGTTGCTATCATGGATAAACTGCCCTCTCAGTCTGAGGATGTGCAGTCCCTGTGGTGCACAGAAATCCAGATCTCGGAAGCTACAGCCAGGTAGCAAATAAATGCTCTATTGTTTGGAATGCTCTTACAATGAAGTTTTTTGCTATATCGAGTATTCCATTAGTAGTTATTGTGTACCTCAGATATAGCTACTTTATAAAAATAGATAAATATAAACCTGTATTATATGCTATCGATATTTTAATGTTAATTTTGTTCAGTATTGCCTAATAGTTAGAATTATAAACATTGATTAATAGAGTAGATATAAGTAGTGTAACAGGTGTCTTCTGTGAAATGTCTCTTGGAATTGTCCTCCTCACCAACACTGTCACCCAGACTCCAGTTTCTTACTCCATGCTCTAATTTTTCATTGCTTCTTTTGCCCATTCTATGTATCATTAGAAGGTCAGTCTCCTTAAACCTAGCTTGCTTCTTATTCTGTTCAAAACCTGAAGCATAAGGTCAGAATGCCTTGACTTTGTATGTAAAACCCATCCCATGGTGCTGACATCTTCTCCTTTTGCTCCTCATCCTTTCATTCATTTTCACCAAATACACCTCACTCTTAGATGGATTATTTATGTCAGTTCTTTTACTCAGTACTTTGCCTTCTTTACCTATTTATACCTTGCCTATTTTTAATTTGTTTTTTTAAGTTCTCTGAAATTTCTTCATTTTGATCTTAAACGACGCTTCCCTGTCTGAACTATAATACTTATTTTTTGTTTTACATATAATATCCAAGTTAGTTATTTAAGTTTCAAGTTCCTTGAGGAACTTTATCTCTGACCTTGTATAACTCAGCACTATGATAAACAGTTAATAAATAAACGATGAAAACAAAATACCCAGCAAAGTTTCTCTCCTTAAAGGAATTTCTTTAACAGGGAAAATATTTGTATGAGTACATATTCACACATAATTGAAAACTGTTGTTTATGGTAACTCTTGAGATACTTTGCTAAAATAACCCTTCATGTGACATTATTATACCTGCTAGCTATTAAATGTTAATAATGTTGGATTCAGTGTTCTCAATTTCCCTGCAGGATATCTCTACTCAAAGCCATTTTCTACAGTTTTGAGCAGTGTTCTGGTGAACTCTCTCTACCTGTTCATGTACCAGGAGTAAAGAGTAAGGGGCAGGCTGAGGAGCCAGTCACCTTGTATCATCACATCTGTATTCATCTGTGTACATTTATTGCTTCCTTTCAACCCTCACTGTTTGCTGAACTGGTAAGTCTGCTAACTTATAGTGCTAAGCTGAGATTACAGTTGCTTTCTTTTCATTGAACTGTGATTCAGATACAGAAGAAATTAAAACATGTATTCCTTTTGGATACCATTCTTCAAGCTTGCATACTTTATCCTGTAATTCGGATGTGTCCTAGAAAATGACAATTCTACATTCCTATAGTATTTAGATCTAATATTTGGGTAAAATATTTGAGAAAACATTTTGGGTGGGGAGGTATGGAAAAACAATGTGAAGAGAGAAAAAATATGTAGGATTTTACCCACTAAGTTTCATAAAGAAAAGAAGTAAATAGTTGTAGGTAGTATCGAGCCGCCTATAGATCTTAGGCATAATGTAGATTAAAAAAAAAGAATTGGATTAGAAAAGAGGTTGAGAAAACTAGGAAAAAATTCCTAGAATTTACGTAAGGATCAGTATCATTTAGATGTTACACAGCTTATATCTAGCACCTATGAAATACTGTATGTGACTAGTTAAAGGCAGAAATAAAAGAATAAGCATAAATGTTATTTATGTTGCTCTAAAAATTTCAGACTACTTGGAGAATCTTTGTGGATGCTGGTGATTGAGTTACCACATTTAAAACCATGTTTGAATCCCCATGGCGCAACACAATACTTAATATATAGTAGGTGCTCAATAAATATTGGTGAAATGACAGTGTAGTATTCAGATACTAGACGGTAGAACTTTCGCATTGCAGATCTGTTATTTGGATTCTGAGAGTACTTTCTTGTTTTACTTTGAGAAATGTAGTAGTAATGGTAATTTGTTGTGAACTGTAATATTTAATTGAATTGACATTTCTGTTTTTCATTAGGATGCTGCTCTGTTGGATGCTGTACTCAGTGCGAGTATGATCACCTCTTTGTTAGCTATGGATGCATGGTGCTTCCTTGCTCGGTACAACATACTTGCTTTTTTGGTGTTTGGGTTGGTTATTAGTAGTGACTGACAGCAAATGATTCTACAATTGTAAGTCTGTAGAAAAATTGTGTTTTATAATAATCTTACAAATAGTTTGATTTCATATCATTGAATTAGAAAGCAAGTTCTTCTTGTTTCTTTGGTATAAGCCAATAGATAAGTATTGCTTAGGTCATTTTATATATTGTGATATTCCTTGGCCATGGAAATAATGGCAGTTTTTAATGTCCTCATCACAATGCTTAGCACTTTATGGAAGCTATCTCCTTGTGTTTCTAATTGTAAAAACCCAGTTACCCTCTCTTTATATCACAGATTTGGGACTGCTGAACTCTGTGCACACCATGTCACCATAGTGGCTCATCTGGTGAGTAGAATTACAAGGCCTGAAATACCCACTTTCCATGCAGTTCCTTTGGGGCTACGATAATCTTAAAGAATGTGTATATCAGCAGAAGAAATGATACCGTAATTAGCTTGTTTTGACAGTTTCCTTGCTCTGTATTAATGCTGATGCTTTTAAGAAGGCTGTATTAACCCAGGCGTGGTGGCTCACACCTATAATCTCTCCACTTGGAAGACTGAGGCAAAAGGATCACCTGAACCCAGTAGTTTGAGGCTGTGGTGGCCGTGAGTGTGCCGCTGTACTCCAGCCTGGGTGACAAGAGTGAGATTCTAACTAAAACAAACGAACAAAAAGGGTGTATTAAAAATCTATTAGTGTGAAATTGGGGAAATTATTTTCAAAATTTTGTAGAGTTTCAGTAATTGCTCTGGGAAAGAATGGTAATGAAATTGAATTTCTCCTCTTTCTCTTTCATTTCTTAGAAAGCTGACTCTTGATTTTATTTTTTTCAGTCAGGATAATTTGAAAAGGACTAACTTTGATAGTGATGAATGTCTTTGGCAAAAGAAGTAATGTTTTATGATAATTTTTTATATCAATGTTTTATATCATAATGTTTTATGATAATCTTTTAAAGAGAAAAATAATTTAATAATGATTTTTAAAGATCTTTTCAATATTGACAGGTTTTGCTTTTAAATTCTGAGATGTTTTGATGTGTTCTATGTAAGATGGTTATGACCTTTTTGTTATGTATTTTTGTCCCTGGCCTTTGATAAAAATCTTATGTGGGCACATCTTTTTGGTTCTTTTTGAGTCAAGGTCTTACTCTGTCACTCAGGCTAGATTGTGGTGGCACAATCATGGCTCACTACAGCCTCAATTCCTGGACTCAAGTGATCCTCTCACCTCAGCCTCCTGAATAGCTGGAATAGTTGGGACTACAGGTGTGAGCTACTACGCCTGGCTAAGTTTTTGATTTTTTGTAGAGACGAGGACTCACTACATTGCCCAGGCTGGTCTTGAACTCCTGGGCTCAAGCAATCTTCTCACCTAGGTGTCCCAAAATACTGGGATCACGGGTGTGAGCCACCATGCCTGGTCAACATCTTTTGTTTCCTAATAATCTGTCATATATTTCTTGGTTTACCTTTTAAGAATTTTGTAGACCAAAAACATCTATGTCTCTATGGCTAATGGAGTGGATCATCATTTACCCACTTTATTAAATATCTAACACATCTTTCACAAAACAGAAAGAGTGATTTGTTTTTTGAATTGGGGTCTCACTTTGCCAACTAGGCTGGAAGGTGGTGGTAGGATCTTGGATCCTTCTGCCTTAGCCTCCTGAGTAGCTGGAACCACAGGTGTGTGCTACCATCCCTGGAGTATTTTTCGTCTTGCCACACTACCCAGACTGGTCTCCAGCTTGGTCTCAAACAATCCTCCTGCCTCAGCCTCCCAAAGTGCAGGGACTACAGACTTTCAAGCCACTGCACCCGGCCATGATTTTTATGTGCTTTATGTCTCAGTTTTCTTTAAATAAAAGCTTTCTTAACTGCATTCTGATAGGAATTGATATAATTAAATTTATAAAATATTTTATTTTATTTATTTATTTATTTTAAATGGAATGCTTCAAAAATTTGCATGTCATCCTTGAGCAGGGGCCATGCTAATCTTTTCATTCCAATTTTAGTATATGTACAGCTAAAGTGAGCACTGTAAAATATTTTAATAAAGTTTCTATCTTATAAATTATAGACACCTCTGCACTATAGCACTTAGATCTTTAAAAAGTCTATGCATTTTCCTTGAGTAGGAGCATTAACATACCAAGTTATTGTCAAAATAATTAGAAATAGAAATTACAAAGTGTTATTTTAAATGTGTCAAAAGTTCTGTCTCATTGTAAAAGTAATTTAGATTCATTGAAGAAACAAATAAAGAAAATCCCAAGTTAAAAGTTAATGTTACTTTTAATCTTTATACACCAGAAAGACCAGCTATTAATATTTTGGCAAATCTTGTAAAAACTCTGATTTTAAATCAATCAATCTCTCCTCTCTATCCTTTCCCAGATAAAATCATGCCCTGGAACATGCTATCAGCTGAACAACCTATCAATCCTGTTGAAGCGTCTCTTCTTCTTCATGGCCCCATCCCATCAGGCAAGGATATCTTCTTTCTCACTGTCTTTGCAAAGTTTCTGAGAATTGGATTCAGACTCCTTTGATGGCCTTTTTCTCCCCGTTTATTCTAAACTTAAATGTGGCATAATCCAAGAATACATTTTTAACACGTTGATTGCTTTGCTTTTTGCTTTTAGCTGGAAGTAGATTTTGATATCCTTGCTTCAAGTTATAATTATTCTAATTGCATCTTCCTGAAATATATCTTTTCCCTTGATTTTCATATATTTGAGATACACGAAATGGAATGGTTGTATATCCCCAGCCCCTTTTAACTTACTTTGAAGAGCTAGAGTATTGTTTGTGCTCTTAATGATGTCTCTTATATTTCATAATGAGTAAATTGAGCTTTTAGGGGAAAATTGCAAGTATGATTTGCGACTAAAGGCTTAACTAACATAACAGTTTGTTGCTGTGAGGAAAACAAGCTCTGCCATGATAGAGGAGATCCTCTACTTACACAGACCTGTATAGCTTATTGCAGTCCCTCCAACTGTCACATCAGAACTCTTGTAGGAACTTTAAAAATGCAGGTTTCTGGGTCAGGCATCATGGCTTACACCTGTAATCTCAGCACTTTGGAAGGATGAGGTGGGAGGATCACTTGAAGCCAGGAGTTTGTGGCCAGCTTGGACAACATAGCAAGTCCCAGTCTCTAAAAAAGTAAAATACAGGTTCTTGGACTGTAATCTGTGAATGAGATGTGTATGAAGGGATAGGTATGAGGTAAGGCTCAGTAATATATTTTTGTTGTTACTGACATTGAGTTCCTATGTGATTCAGACATGGATCCAAGCTTGGGAGTCACTAGGTTGGGAAAGAGGATTAGATTTTACGATCCTGTAGGTCTTAGTTTGAATTTTAGCTTTCTGTGACCATGACAAGTCATCCTTTCAGAATCTTAGTTTCCCTGTCTACAAAGTGGAGGATAAGTATAACAATTTTGAAAACATTTCTAAAGACATAGAGATAATCCATGCAAAATAGTATAGTGCTAGGCTTAAGAGGGATGTTCAATAAATGCTAGGAGTTATTTCTGACCAGGGTTTTTACCCAAGTCCAAGTCTGCTGCACTAGAGAGGTTGGCTAGGCACAAGGGGTTTACACCTAACCCATAGCCCTCTTTTGTAAAGGTATCTTCAAGGATGAGATATAGAATATACATTGCATGAAACGAGCATTTAACAGATGTTCTACCGTGCTCAGCTCTTTCTTCTTTCCCCTTAATATATTGTTCCTCCTCTTAAAGGAAGGAGCAGGAGACTGACATTTTTGAGACTGTACTTTGGGGCCAGGTACTTTAATTCATTTAGTCCTTACAACAACCTTGTGAGATAGATAATATTGTGTCCATTTAACAGACAAATAAATTGTAGCTCAGAGAAGTTAAAGAATTTCCTCAAAATTCATATATCATAAATGACTGAGTTGGGATCCAAACCAGACTTGTCTTAAGTCTTTGTTCCATCCACTGCTTCAATATTCTTTTCTAAGTGTTCTTCATGCAGCTATTTCAGGTGCCTCTTCTGTTTGTGGAATGTTGACTTTGCCCCCTTACCCTCTTTAACCTGAAGACATCTGCTTTCATTGTTTTGACGTATATGACTTTCTCATTAATTAATTTTTAAGAGCATTTTGTTACTTAAGATAAAAAACTTGAGTCTGTAATTCTAGCTACTCTGGAGCCTGAGGCAGGAGGATTGCTCGAGTCCAGGAGTTTTAATCTACCCTGGATAACATAGGATGAACTCTATCTCATTAAAAAAAACTCTTGGAAACAACTGCACTACCTCATGAAATCTCAAGGAACATAAGATCTAGTAGAAATTATGATTTTATGAAAACACTCATAATGACAGGTGGAATGTGATGAGTGTCAAAACTGAGGCACAAATCAAATTCTTTGGGGTGTTCATAGCTTAGATCATTTCTGGGGAGGTGCAAAATGGGAACAGGTAAGGATGGGGAAGCTGCTGGAGATGGCGGCATCTGAGGTACATGTTAAAGGATGAATGAAATGGGAGGGACTAGAGGAACACAGGGAAGAGAGCGCAGGCTGGGGAAAGGGAAAAGCGAGCAGTGAAGCTAGAAATAATTATTCAGCCATCTGCATACAAGAGGTGTTTATTTAAATAGTAATATAAAGCCCAGACTTTATGCTAGTGATGTGGCATTTACATAAGTGAAAATAGTTAATCCCAGTATAGTGATGATTTACTTAAAAAAACAGGTATCTATAAGGCTAATTTGAGGGAAAATGTCATTATAGATGAATGTTAGAATGTGTTTACTATTTCAATATGGGAATTGATTATTGATTTATCACATTATTTCATTTAGTATGTTAATATAGTAGTGTTTCTGTTTTATAAAGAAAAGCAAAAGTACATGGAGGTCACATAATTGAGAAAAAAGTATTTAATATGCCTCATCTAAGCACACTTATAGTTTTGCTACCATTTTAATGTAAAGTAAAAATTACTATTTGTATTTAAAGTCTACAGGTGTATTTTTTCTCTCTTCTCAATTTTAAGAAGGGAAGTCATAATTCTATGTATATTATTCCCTTATACTTCACTCCTTATGAACTATTTCACCTCCACCAGGTTTGAATCTTTAAAATTGTGTTGAAACCAGGGTTTTCAACCTCAGAATAGAATTTTAAACTTTATGTAACAAGTTTTATGTTGTCCATGACATCATAATTTAAGTTTCTGTTTTGAAAAGGGAACCAGTTCATTCACTGGACTTAAGAAAGGTGGTATTTGAACTAGTTGGCACAATTCATTTGGCTTTCCTGATGCATTTTGGTTTTATGAATAACGCTGCTACTGTAATAGACATCTTATTAAAGTATCTATTTTTCTGACAATAACTTGTCACAAAAGATAGCCATATGATTTCTTGCTTGTTTTGGCAGCTAAATATTTTCTACAAAAAAATGAAATTAAAGCACACCTATAGTATATAATACAGAAAAGTTCCCCTGTCAAATATAATATTGTGGGTTTTTTTGGAAGTGAGTTTTGTTGTTTTTAGTTTTTGATGTAGGAAAAGTTTCCATTTATTAAGTAGATTTTGGATATTATAAATTAACTTATTCTACTTAGAAAAATACACTAATATACTTCATAGTTGAATTATACTTAATTATTAAGTACATCATTACTTTTGCTGTTTTTCCACCAAGAAACAAGTTCAGCATTTTGTTTTTTTAGAACTTTTGTTTTCCATTTTTATCTAGTCGACATCACCTACATTACAAAACAGCACTTTGTTAACTCAGTAAATACTTGAATTGCTCTTTCAGTAGTAGAATGGATTGCCAACCACATTTTTAAAAATTTGTGCCTTACCTTTGTGAAACTAGTTTGTTTGTTTTTCAAGGCAAGGTCTAACTCTGACACCCAGGCTGGAGTTCAGTGGCATGATCACAGGTTACTGTAGCCTCCAACTCCTAGGCTGAGACTATCCTTCTGCCTCGGCCTTCCAAGTAGCTGGGATGGCAAGCTCACACCACCATGCCTGGCTAAATTTTGATTTTTTTTGTAGAGATGAGGTATGGTCTTCAGGCTGCTCTTGAAATCCTGGGCTCAAGCAGTTTTGCTTCCACCTCCCAAAGTGCTGGGATTTATAGGCATGAGCCACTGCACCCAGCCTGATTTAGTATGTTGTCCAAAGTAGAACAGAGCCAGTGATATGGATTTTTCAGGTTAGCCTGGGCTTGGAGAATATCAGCTCAATGGGTTGGCTAGCTGAGCTCCAGAGAGGGTTGGCTCTAATAGTCTGGCAAGCCAAGCCCTGAGAGTGTTGCTGATTTGGTGGGCTGGCAAACCTAGCCCGTGGAATATCTCAGCTGCGAGTCTTGCCTTCTTCCAGCAGTTCTCCCAGTTCTGCTGGCTCAGTCTGGGGTGCACGGGCTCTCTGGCTCCAATGATCCTCTGCAGGGTTCTTGTCTCATCCCCAGGAAGAATGAGGGACATGGACAGCCAGAAAGTAAGCAAGCAGGATTTATTGAGAGGACAGAAAAGCTCCCACAGCCAAAGGGGACCTGAGGGGCTTGCCAATTTGGAGCTGAAACCTAGTGCTTATGTAGCCTTAAGACCAAGCCAATTGGCTAGCATTAGCTGTGACCTGATTGGTTGACACTAGCTGTCCTGATTGGTCAGTACTGAGGACCAATCGGCGGGAGGTAGGGACCTAATAGTGAGCTGATTGGTTGGTACTTGGCAGCGAGCTGATTGGTCTTTTTTTCTATCCCAGCAGTGAGTACTTAAATTCTAGCTTGAGAGGCTCACAGGGAGCTTGTTTACCAATGAGAGTCTATCAGCCTGAGGCCTGCCAGATTAAAACAAGACTCCTACCTATCACCAAACACAAAAATTAACTTTAAATGGATCAAAGACCTAAACGTAAAACCTCAAACTATAAGAACCTTAGAAAATGCAGGAGACACCCTTATGGAAATTGGAACTGGCAACCGATTCCTGATCAAAACCCCAGGTGCCCACGCCATAAGAGATTAGATAGACAAGTGGGATGTCATCAAACTGACAAGCTTCTGCAAAGCCAAAGAAACCATTAAGAGAGTGGGGAGACAGCCCATAGACTGGGAAAAAATATTTGTCAACTGTGTATCTGACAGGGGACCCACCGTGTCTGTCCGCTTAGCCTTTCTCTAGCTATCTCCTCTCTCACCAGCTAACCTATTTGAAAAATATGGACTTTGCTCCTTAAGTTCTTTGAGATAGTCAACTGAGATAATAGTAAGCCTCAATGGTTCATTTATTTGGAATATTAATTTTGACTTAACTGTATAAGGTGATGAGTACCTAAGAAAATAACATTTATTTAGTAGGAGCATGATGAAATATCTGACATAATAATGAAATACGTCATTTAACATTTCTTAGTGCATTTATACTGTGCTCAATTTAAACTGTGTTTTTTGTTTCAGAAACAAATGCAGTAACAACAATAATGCATGTTAATTTACATTACCTTGGTCTGGTACCTAGGATCTTACTATGCAATTAAAAAACTTTTTCAAAATATTAAATATATGGAGGCTAATACTTAGCTCTTGTGTGACATGTAACTTTTGTTTCTTTATAATTTATTTCAGGTGGAATTTATCCAGAGATTTTCCCCCAAAGAAACAGAAAATCTGTCTCTGTGGCAACATATTTCCTTCCAGTCACTATCTACTGAGCTCAGGAAACAAACTGCATATGAGGTCACCAGAGTAGCCACTGCAGAGTGCAGGAAATGGCTGAGCAGCAGTCGTACTTTGGGAGAACTTGAATCTCTGGTAAGATAATTTTGATTTGTTTGATTTATCCAACAGCTGTTTACTGAGCATTGTTTTAGGTATTGGGGATAGGTTGTTTTTGCCCTCTGTCTTTGTTAGAACCTAGTAAGATTTTCAGATGTCTACGTTGTAAAATTTATGAGAAATTTGCTATCATCTTGATTGATATAAATTATATTGGGGGGCACTGTATCCTGGTGTCGCTCAAGACATGGGGACAATGAAACAACATAATGAGATACTTTATTTGCAGTATTTGTGCTGACACATCTCTGAATTAGACAGACATGATTTATCTGTTTGACAAAATACAACCTTCATTTTATGCCAACCTATTCTGAATATTTATTTGCTTTCCTATTTAGAACATTTTCATAAAATAATACAAAATAGTCATCAACTGTGAGAAGTAAAAAATATATACTCTTTGAAAGTTGACTTGGAAATAATAGATATGGTTGAATTGTCCAGTGTACTATTTATTTGCTCATTCATTCATTTAGAAAATATATTTTGAGTATTCTTGTGTGCTAAACTCTGTTCTAGGAATTGAGTTTTTCTTTTCTTTTGTCCTACATTTTTTTTTTTACCACATTTTGTACCACTTTTGTTTATCCAGTCAAGCTTCGATGGGCAGCATGGTTGGTTCCATGTTTTTGCTATTGTGAATACAGCTGCAAAAAACATGCGCGTGCAGGTATCTTTTTTGTAGAACGATTTGAGTTTCTCTGGGGATATTCCCAATAGGGGGATTACTAGGTCATATGGAAGGTCAGTTTCTAGTTCTTTCAGAAATTGCCACACTGTCTTTCAAAGAGGTTGCACTGGTTTGCATTCCCATCAGCGGTGTAGAAGCGTTCCTTTTTCTCTGCTTCCTCACCAGCATCTGTTGTTGTTTGTTTTATTAATGATGGCCATTCTTACTGGGGTTAGGTGGTACCTCAATGTGGTTTTGATTTGCATTTCTCTGATGATTAGTGAGGCTGAGCACTTTTTCATATGTCTGTTGGCTGCCCGTATGTCTTCTTTTGAGAAGTGTCTATTCATGTCTTTTTCTCACTTTTTAATGAGGCTGTTGTTTTTTTTCTTTTCAGCACATTTGAGTGACTTGTAGATCCTAGATGTTAGGCCTTTGTCAGATAAACAGTTGGCAAATATTTTTTCCCACTCTGTGTTCTGTCTCCCTGTTCCCTTGATGGTTTCGTTTCCTATGAAGAAGCTAGTCAGTTTGATGAGATCTTACTTGTCTATCTTATCTCTTATGGTATGGGCACTTGGGGTTTTGATCAGGAATTGGTTCCAATTTCCATAAGGTTGTCTCCTGTATTTTCTAAGATTCTTGTAGTTTGAGGTTTTAAGTTTAGGTTTTTAATCCATTTAGAGTTAATTTTTTGTGTATGGTTATAGGTTGGGATCCTGTTTCAGTCTTATGCATGTGATCAGCTAGATTTCCCAGCACTATTTACTGAATAGGTTCTCCTCTCCCCAGTGGTTGTTGTTGGAGGCTTTGTCAAAGGTGAGTTGGTTGAGAAATTGAGACTTTGCTTCCGGAATCGCTATCCTGTTCCATTGGTCTATATGCCTGTTCCTCTACCAATACCAGGCTGTTTTGATTACTGTAGCCTAATTGTAAAATTTGAAGTCTGGAAGTTTGATGCCTCCTGCTTTGTTTCTTTTGCTAAGGATTGTTTTGGCTATTCGTGGTTGTTGATGCTTACGTATGAATTTCTGTATTATTTCCAGGTCTGAGAAGAATTACGTTGGTAATTTAATGGGTATTGCGTTGAATGTGTAGATTACCTTTGGTATGATGGACCTCATAACAATGTTGATTCCTCCTATCCATGATCATGGAATATTTTTCCATTTGTTTGTGTCTTCTGGGATTTCTTTGAGCAGTGTTTTGTAGTTCTCACTATAAAGGCCTTTCATTTCTCTGGTTAGGAAGATGCTGAAGTATTTAATTTTTTTTTTGTGGCTATTGTGAATGGGATTGTGCTTTTTATTTGGTTCTGTGCCTGCTTGTTGTTGGTGTATAGGATTGGCACTGTCTTTTGCACATTTATTTTGTACCCTGAGACTTAGCCAATTCTTTTATCAGTGCAAGTAGATTTTTGACAGATTCTTTTGGATTTTCAAGGTTATAGAAGCATATCCTCAGCAAAGCGGGATAACTTTACTTCCTCTTTTCCTATTTGGATACCCCTGATTTCCTTCTCTTGACTAATTGCCCTAACTAGGACTTCTAGCACAATGTTGAACAAGAAGCGTGAGAGTGGGCAGCCTTATCTTGTTTGTTTTCAGGGGAAATGTTTCCAGTGTTTGTCCATTTAGCGATATGTTAGCTGTGGGTTTATCATAGATGGCACTTACTATTTTGAGGTATGTTCCTTCTGTACCTAGGTGTTTGATGGTTTTTATCAAGAAGCGATGCTGAATTTTATCAAAAGCTTTTCTGGCATCTAATGAGATAGTCTTGTGGTTCTTGTTTTTACATCTGTGAATATATTTAATTACATTTATGGTCTTGCGAATGTTGAACCAGCCCTGCATCCTAGGGATGAAGCCTACTTGGTCATGGTGGATGATTTTTGAGATGTGTTTTGGATCCGATTTGCTAGAATCTTGTTGAGGATTTTTGTATCTATGTTCATAAGGGATATTGGCCTGTAGTTCTCTCTTTTTGTTGGATCTTTACCTGGTTTGGGTATCACTGTGATGTTAGCTTCATAAAATGATTTGGGGAGAGTTCTGTCTTTCTCAATTGCCTGGAATACTTTCAATAGGATTGGTATCAGCTCCTCCTTATACATTTTGTAGAATTCTGCTGGAAAGCTATCTGGTACAGGGCTGTTTTTTGTAGGTAGTTTTCTTATGGCAGAGTCAATTTCCTGGGTTGTTTTTTGGTGTGTTTAGTGTCTCAATGTCTTGTTTCAACCTGGGGGGGGTTGTGTGATGTTAGAAAGCCCTCCATTTCATTTAGGTTATCAAGTTTCTTTCCATATAGGTGTATATGGTAATCTCTGATAATCTTTTGTATTTCTCTGGGGGTCAGTTGTGATGTGATCTTTTGTAGTTCTGACTGTGTTTTTTGGGCTTTATCTCTCTTTTTCTTGGTCATTCTGGCTAAGTGTCTATCAATCATGTTAATTCTTTCAAAGAACCAGCTTTTTGTTTTGTTGATGTTTTCTATATTTTTGTCTTTTATGTCCTGTATTTGGGTTCTTATTGTGGTGATTTGGATTCTTCTGCTAAAGTTAGGGTTTGGTGGTCTTCTCATTCTAGCTCCCTTAGGTGATTTGTTAAGCTCTCAACTTATGATCTTTCCATTTTCTTGATGTGTGCTCATAGAGATAAATTCCCTTCTGAGAACTGCTGTCATGGCATTCCAGAGGCAAGATGTTTATTCATTTTCATTTGTTTCCAGGAATCTTTTAATTTCTGTTTTGATTTCAGTGTTGACCCAGTAGTTGTTCAGCATCATACTGTTTAGTGTCCATGTCTTTGTGAGCTTTGGGGAAATTTTGTTGGTGTTGGTATTTATTTTTATTCCGCTGTGGTCTGACAAGGTAAATGGCAAAATTTCAACTTTATGGAATTTGTTTATGCTTGATTTATGGCCAAGGATGTGCTCGATCTTGGAGTATCTTCCACGTGGTTTTGAGTAGAATGTATATTCTGTAGTTATTGGGTGGAATAATCTGTAGGTATTAAGTTCATATGCTCGAGTGTGAAGTTTATATTTTAGATAGCTCCTTATTGATTTTTTTTAATTAATCAATATTTTTTATTATGGTTTTGTGGGGTACAGTTAAGGGTT
>NW_007250789.1:0-1220 GCF_000164805.1 Carlito syrichta | reverse complement strand
AGAGTTGGCAAATACTTTTTCCCAGTCTGTAGGCTGTCTCCTGCTCTCTTGATGGTTCTTTGGCTTTGCAGAAGCTTGTCAGTTTAATAAGGTCCCATTTGTCTATCTTCTCTCTTAAGTCCTGTGGGTTTCGGGTTTTGTACAGGAATTGGATGCCAGTTCCGATTTCCATGAGAGTATTTCCTTCCTTTTCTAAGGTTCTTATGGTTTGAGGTTTTACATTTAGGTCTCTGATCCATTTGGAGTTAACCTTTTGTGCATGGGGATAGATAGGGGTCCTGTTTCAATCTTCTGCATGTGGTCAGCCAATTTTCCCAGCACCATTTACTGAATAGGTTCTCCTCTCCCCATTGGTAGGTGCTGGGGGCTTTGTCGAAGATGAGTTGGTTGAGAAATTGAGGTTTTGCTTCTGGAATCTCAATTCTGTTCCATTGATCTATATGCCTGTTCCTGTACCAATACCAAGCTGTTTTGATGATTGTAGCTTTATAGTAAAGTTTGAAATCTGGTATTGTGATACCACCTGCTTTGTTTTTTTTGCTGAGGATTGTTCTGGCTATTCTTGGATGTTTGTGTTTCCATATGAATTCCTGTGTTGTTTTTTCTAGGTCTGAGAAGAATGTTGTTGGTAATTTAATGGGTATTGCATTGAATTTGTAGATTGCCTTAGGTAAGATGGACATCTTCACAATGTTGATTCTTCCGATCCATGAGCATGGGATATTTTTCCACTTGTTCATGTCGGCTTTGATTTCTTTGAGCAGTGTTTTGTAATTTTCATTGTAAAGGTCTTTCACGTCTCTGGTTAGGAAGATGCCAAGGTATTTCATTTTTTTTGTGGCTATTGTGAATGGAACTGTGTTTTTTATTTGGGTTTCTGTTTGTTTATTATT
Organism: Carlito syrichta; assembly: GCF_000164805.1. Taxonomy (NCBI): domain Eukaryota; kingdom Metazoa; phylum Chordata; class Mammalia; order Primates; family Tarsiidae; genus Carlito; species Carlito syrichta. The sequence goes on along the minus strand of NW_007250789.1, from coordinate 327 downwards.
GGTGTAGAGAAATGCGATTGTCTTTTGTACATTTATTTTGTATCCTGAGACTTTGCCAAAGGCTTTTATCAATGTAAGGAGGCCTTTGACAGATTCTCTTGGGTTTTCAAGGTACACCATCATATCATCTGCATAGAGAGATAACTTGACTGCCTCTTTTCCTATTTGAATACCTCTGATTGCCTCCTCTTCTCTGATTGCTTTAGCCAGGACTTCCAATACTATGTTGAACAGGAGGGGAGAGAGTGGCATCCTTGTCTAGTTCCAGTTTTCAGGGGAATTGGTTCCAATTTTGTCCATTTAGAGTATGCTGGCTGTGGTTTCTCA
>NW_007250788.1:222118-252142 GCF_000164805.1 Carlito syrichta | reverse complement strand
CTTCTGAAGCGCGGGCTGGTGTTCGGTGCCGGCTGCACAGGCCCCCACCCCGGCCCGCGCCACAGTGGCCGCCCTCTTCCAAGGGCTCCCCTCCTGGGCTCTGAGCCCTTCCTCTCGTCTCTGTGGGCGCTGACCCCTGCTCCTCCTCTCTCCCGCTCTTACGCGTGGGGATCACCGGGCAGAGCCGGCCCTCATGAGTCCGTCCGGTACACCCTCCCGAGCGCGCTTGTCCGCTTCTAGGGGCTCGCGACCCTGCCAAAGACGTGTCCGCACCTCAAGCCTAGACCTTGCCCCTGAGCTCTACGCCTGTTTCCAACCCGTGGTCATTGCCACGCTTTCATTCGGACGACCTGGCCTTCCAAACTCGACCCGTTATGTCCCATTTCTTCCCAGGCCCTCCCTGCACAGCCCCCGGGTATCCTGTCATCTACTCAGTTCAAGCCAGAAACCCAGCATGCCCCAACATAGGCGACAATCCCCAGACTAGCCTTTTGGCTTCTAGTAAAAAGGAGTGTCTTGGGCTGTGCATAAATTATGCAACATAGTGTATATGCATAATGAGACTTCTCAAGGTGCTTGACAGAAATGTTTCCTAGGATGTTAAAAGATTTTGTGGGGCTGCATTAGTGGCTGTCCTGGCTGCATGCAGCCCGCAGGCCACAGGCTGGACACCCCTGCCCTGGATCATTCTGCTTCCTGGAAAATGATGTGACCTCGCTCTGCTTCCATGGCCATTCTTTCATTCTCATTCTCATCGGCTCCCGTCACCTCTTGCTTGAAGTCCCACGGTAACCACCACCCAGGTCCTCCAGAACTGCTCTTGCCTTTCCTGGACGTCGGCCATGCCATAGTCAGAGTCATACTTTGAGCAGACAGATCTGGCCATACGACAGCCTGCTTCGACGCCTTCGTGGCTTTCCTTTGCTCACTGGACACGCCCAGGTTCCACCAACTGTCTTGCCCTTCCAAGCCTCCCGCCATCCCCAGCTGTGCCCTGCAGCCTTCCGAGTCTTTCTGTGTTTCCAGGCTTGCTTCTCTTGCTCCTGCTACATGCTCTCACCTCAAGGGTTACATGTTCCCCTGGACTGCTTTCTTTTCGTTCTTTCTTTTTTTCTTTTTTTGAGTAGGAGTCTCACTCCGTCGCCCAGACTGGAGTGCAGGGGCACACCCACGGCCACCCCAGCGTCAACCTGTTGGGCTCCGGTGATCCTTCTGCCTCAGCCTTCCAAGTAGCTGGAACTATAGGTGCACATTACCACGCTTGGCTAATTAAAAAAAAAAATTATTGTAGAGATGAGGTCTCGCCAAGTTGCCCAGGCTGTTTCCAAACCCGTGGGCTCAGGCAGTCCCCTTACCTTGACCTCCCAAAGTGCTGGGATGACAGGCCTGAGCCACTGTGCCCGGCCTGCTTTTTCTCACCCACTTCTGCTTATTGGTGGTTTGTCACTTTTCCAGTTTGTCACGCATGTGGTGGTTTTGTGTCCACGTGTGACTGCGGGTGGGGACTACATCGGTCCTGTGTGTTGCCAGCTTCTCTCCACTCCCGTTCCTAGCAGCACGATGTCTAGAATATAGTGGTGCCTGCTGAATGTTTATTGCACAAACGGTGAACTTCTGTGTGGTCCTGGGCAAAGCTTCCTGACATTTGTGGGTTTGAGTCCTGGCTCTGGGAGTTCAGGCTGCTGTAAGGAAGTCCCACAGACTGGATGACTTAAAAACAGCAGAAGTTTATTTCTCATGGTTCTGGAGGCTGGAGGTCAGATCAGGCTGCCATCATGGGCGGGTTCCGGGGAGGGCTCGCCAGGTTGCAGGTGGCTGTTTTTTCTCCTTAGGGTCTCATAATGCAGACAGAAGGCAAGAGGCCACTGAGTTCTTTTTATAAGGACACCAGTCCCGTTCACGAGGGCTCTATCCTCATGACCTAACTGCCGCTGAAGGTCCTGATGCCATCACATTTGGGATTAGGATTTCAACATGTGAATTTGCCCATAGGGTGGAGTGGGGAGTGAGGGAGGAACACAAACACTCCGTTCATCACACTGGCTCTGCCACCTCCTAGCTAGTGGCCTTGGGCAGTTTGTTAACTTGTGTGCCTTAGTTTGCTCATCTGTAAAGTAAAGGTGGTAACAGCACCGACCTCATAGTGTTATGATTACATGACATACTACATGTAAAGTGTGCTTGGAACGATGTTGGGCGTGGAACAAGTGTTAATAAAAATGGTGCCTATTACCAGCTTTTACTTGGATGCTTCATCCCTGTATCAAATATGTTTTAAAAACTGAGTTCATCTTGCTCTTACCCTGTATGTGGCCCCATACGTGATATCGGCATTTTGGAATTACCTACTCACAGCCTGTACCTGTCACCCCAATATGGCGATTTTTTTTTTTCTTTAAAGCGTCCTCACACTCATTCTGCCTTTTTATTCACACGAACCTTCTTCTTGGCCCCATGCCATCACATCTCGGTTGCTTTACTGACCTCCCAGGAACCTACACAATAGGGGCAGACCGCCTGTTCACATGGGCCCTTCTGTGAGGCCAGTGGCCTCAAGCAGTCACTGTGTCATGCATTCTCCTTGGTTTCTGCGCTAGTGGCCTCTGTTCTCACCCAACTTGGTTCGATCATTCATTCAAGTACCAGTCATTTTACAAACCTCTTGAGTATACTCCAGATCTGAAATCCAGGCTCCTAACTGTACATATTCTGCTCTCACACTGCTACAAACCACAGACATGAACTGGAAATGTGACACTCTCAGTGTCCAGTTTTTGTCTCTGGGATTTGGAAGCCACCTCGGTTTCTGGAATTTTTTTCTTAGAGCAGAGGTTTCCTATGTGGCCCAGGCTGGGGCACAGTGGCTGTTCCCAGGCGTGCTCATTGCACGCTACAGCCTTGAACTCCTGGGCTAGAGTGGTCCTCCCGCCTCAGCCTCCTGAGTAGCTGGACATACTGGTGACCTCCATTTTTGACTCAGTTTCCCAATTGGACTACACGGCCAATGTCAGGAGATGAAAACAGAAGCACATGAATGTAACTTGAGACAACGTAAGACAGAAAAGTGTCTTGAAAGGACCCAGAATGTCTCAGAAGATGCTCTAAAAGGCTTCAAGGAGAAAGTGGTATTTGAGAGCCTTTCTTTAACCACAGCTTCCTTTTCCTGTTATTTTTCTCTCGTTTCTGTTGTTGAGCCTGATTTCCACCCCCACCATTAACTCAGGCTCCATGAACCCTGCCCATCCTTCTAGTTCAGTACCTCTTGTGACTTGATTTGGTTCCTACCAGATCCCAAGGCCACGGCAACCCATTGCACTTATTCTAAAAATATCTGCACGGCACCCCCTTTGTGCTACATATTCTTCTAGAAACGGGATAAAGCAGTGAACAAAACGGATTGTCTCTGCTCTCAAAGGTACTCAAATGTCCCACCTCTACTTCCTGACATTTCTTTTTGCTCACGTATGCTCTCATCCAGCCTCATGACTGGAAATACTGTGTCTGTATGAACAGTTCTCAAGGTTACATCTCCCAAGCCACTCCCCCAAACGCTAGACTCACTACTCGCATCTGCACTTGGATGTTGTCTCGGCCAGTCTTCTCCCAGAAAGCAGGACCTGAGACTATCACAAGAGAGCCCGGTCCCAGGGAAGGAAGGCAGATGGGCAGTGAACTGGGGAGGAGGTCGAGGTTCAGCCACAGGGATGCCAGCACGGCCGTTCCTCCCCAACTTGCACGTGCTTCCTTTTTGTGTGGCCTCAGACGGACCCTCCTGTGGCATGTGTGGCCCGAGCAAGGTGGTCACCGCCTGAGGCTGCCAACATATATTTATTCTATCTTCCTATCTTTAAAAATGCGGAGGGCGGACCTCTGTCTGGGCGCACTCCAGCGAAAACGTCTACTTGCGGGCTGATGACCCTCAGGGAGGCCTTCCAGTTCTCAGTTCTGTCCATGCACACAGAGCTTCTCTGTGTCGTTTTAGTGCCTCGTTCTTAAATATAGCCGGACAATCAGCGATCAGTGTATGTTTAAAGAAATTGTTCAGCATGAAAGAGAAATCAACAAACTGTCCATCTCAGCAGAACCCTATAAGCCAGAAGGGATTAGGGCCCATCTTCAATCCCCTCAAACAGAGTAACAGTCAGTCAAGGATTCTGCATCCTACAAAACTAAGTTCCGTAAATGAAGGAGAAATAAAGTCTTTCTCAGACAAGCAAATACCGAGGGAAGTTGTGACCACTAGACTGGCTCTACAAGAAATACTCAAAGGAGTTCTGAACATTGAAACAAAAGGTCAACATACACCCATAGAAAAACACTGGAAGTCATAAAGTTCACAGGGTTTTTAGCACACCAACGCAATCAAGAAAAATAATAAAGCAATCAGGTAACAACCAACAAGATGAATGGAATAGTACCTTACATTTCATTATTAACCCTGAATCTGAATATAAATGGTCTCAATGCCATATGTAAAGACAGAGATTGGCAGAATGGATTTAAAGAAACACGGTCCAAATATCTGCTGCCTTCAAGAGACCCACTTAACACACAAAACTCCTATAGACTCAAGGTAAAGGATGGAAAAATATTCCAGGCCAACGGAAACCAAAAGTGAGCAGGAGCAGTCATTTTCCTGTCAGAGAAGTCAGACTTTAAATTAACAACAGTCAAAAAAGACAAAGATGGTTACTATATAACGATAAAGGGATGGATCCCACAAGAAGATGTAACAATTTAAAATATACATACACCTAACATCAGAGCTCCCAGCTTCGTAAAACAAATACTACTAGAAATACTACTAGAGCTAAGAAAAGAGACGGCAATAGAGTAATAGTAGGTGACTTCAATACTCCACTGACAGCAATAGACATCATCAAGGCAGGAAGTCAGCAAAGAAACACTGAAGTTAAACTGGACCCCAGAGCAAATGGACCTAAAAAACGTCTGTAGAACATTCTACCCCCAAACTACAGCATATACATTTTTCTTATCAGCACACGGAACATTCTCCAAAACCACATGATAGGCCAAAAATCAGGTCTCAGTAAAGGCAAAAAAAGTCAAAATTATATCAAGCACCTTCCCAGACCACAGTAAAATAAAACTAGAAGTTAACTTTAAGAACTTGCAAAGCCAAACAAAAATATGGAGGTTAAAACATCTGTTCCTGAGTGATCTCTGGGTCAACAATGAAACCAAGATGGAAATTTAAAAATTCCTTGACATGAATGACAACAACAATACATGTCATCAAGACCTTTGTCTGTGTCTCAGAGGAAAACTTACAACTCTTGAGTCTGAAAGCTCACATATTGGAAACCTAACATCACACCTCAAGGAACCAGAACAACACAAACAAACCAAACCCAAAGTTAGCAGAAGAAATCACGAAGACCAAAGCAGAACTAAACGAAGTAGAAGCCAGTGCAAGGAAGCAGTGAAACTGAAACAGTGGAAAGGATCCATGAAGCCAAAAGTTGGTTCTTTGGAAAGATAAACAAGATTGCCAGACCACTAACTAGATTAACTAAGAAACAGAGAAGATTCAAATTAGCTCAATCAGAAATGAACATGGAAACATAACAAATAATATGTTGGAAGTACAAAAGATCATCTGAGATTACTATGCCCACTTCTATATTTAAGCAGACTAGACAATCCAGAAGAAATGGATACGTTCTTTAAACACACACACCTCCCCTCAGGAAGTAATAGACCGATAATGAGTAGTGAGGTTAAAACAGTAATTACAAGTCTCACAACAACAACGGCAACAGCAAAAACAAAAGTCCAGGACCTGACGAACTCACAACTGAACTCTACCAGACTTTCAAAGAAGAACTGGTATCAATATTACCGATGCTGTTCCCTAAGATTGAGGGAGAGAAAATTCTCCCTAATTCGTTCTATGGAGCCAGCATTACTCTTATACCAAAGCCAGGAAAAACACAGCGACAAAAAAACTACAGACCAATATCCCTGATGAACACAGCAGCAAAAATCTCCAACAAATTTAGCAAGCCAGATTCAACAGCACATTAAAAAAAAAATCCACCATGATCAAGTGAGTTTTACCCTAGGGATGCAAGGATGTTTCAACATATGCGAGTCAATAAACATGATCCACCATGTAATCAGAATTAAAACCAAAAATCACATGATCATTTCCATAGATGTAGAAAAAGCGTTTGATAAAATCGAGCATCCCTTCATGATTAAAAAAAAATCCTCACATAATAGGCATAAATGGAATATTTCTCAAAATAATAAAAGCCACGTACAACAAACACACAACTGATGTCATCCTGAATGGAGAAACGCTGAATGCATTCCCTTCAGAACCTGAACAAGGCAAGGATGCCTGTTTTCACCACTCCTACTCAGCATAGTACTGGAAGTCCTAGCCAGAGCGATCAGGCAAGAGAAAGACATAAATGTCTTCAAACCGGAAGAAGTCAAACTATCTCTGTATGCCAGTGATACAGTTCTATACCTAGAGAATCCTAAAGTCTCCTCCAGAAGACTCCTAGACTTGATACGTGAATTTGGTAAAGCTTCAGAATACAAAGGCAACACACACAAGTCAGTAGCACTGCTCTACATCAATCGTGACCAAGCTGAGAATCAAATCAATAACTCAATTCCATTTACAATAGCAACCGAAAAGCTAAATTACCTAGGAATATATTTAACGAAGGAGGCGAAAGATCTCTACAAGGAGAACTACAAAACACTGATGAAAGAAATTGTAGAGGACATAAAGAAATGGAGAAACATCCCATGCTCATGGATTGGAAGAATCAACATTGTTACAATGACCATGTTACCCAAAATAATCTGCAGATTCAATGCATTCCTTATCAAATTGTCAATGTCATTTTTCACAGAAGTAGAAAAACAGTCCTAAAAATTATATGAAACCAAAAAAGTGCCAGAATATTCAAAGCAATCCTAAGCAAAAAGAACAAAGCTGGAGACATCACATTATTGGACTTCAAATTATATTATAGGACTGTAGTAGTCAAAATAGCATGGTACTGGTACAACAGCAGACACATGGACCAATGGAACAGAATAAAGAATCCAATCCAGAAATAAACTCAAATACCTACCACCAACTGATCTTGACAAAGCAGGCAGAAACATACACTGGGGAGAGGACACCCTATTTAACAAGTGGTGCTGAGAAAATTGAATAGCTACGTGCAGAAAAATGAAACTTGATCCTTATTTCTCACCACACATAAAAATCAACCCAAGAAGGATTAAAGACTTAAACGTCAAACCTGAAACTATATAAATCCTAGAATAAAACCTAGGAAAAAATTCTTATGGACATTGGCCTGGACAAAGAATTTATGGCTAAACCCCAAAAGCAAATGCAACAAAAAATAAATGAGTGGGATCTCATTAAATGAGAAAGCTTTTGCTCAATAGAAGAAATCATCAACAGAACAAATAGGCAACCTACAGAATGGGAGAAGATATTCATGAACTATACATCTGACAATGGACTCATATCCATAATCTACAAAGAACTCAAATCAGCAAGAGAAAAACAAATGACTCCATTAAAAGTGAGCAAATGGTGTGAACAGACATTTCTCAAAGAAGATAAACAAATGACTAAGAAACATGTGAAAAAGTGCTCAATATCATTCATCATCAGGGAAATGCAAACTAAAACCAAATACCACCTATACCAGTCAGAATGGCCATTCTTTTTTTTTGAGTTGGAGTCTCCGTCTGTCGCCCAGGCTGGAGTGCAGTGGCCGCTCCCGGCCACCGCAGCCTCGACCGGCTGGGCTCCAGCGATCCTTCCGCCCTAGCCTTCCAAGTAACTGGAACTACAGGCATGCGCTACCACACCCTGCTAATTTTTTGTGATTTATTGTAGAGACAAGGTCTCGCCAAGTTGCCGGACTGGTCTCAAGCACGCGGGCTTAGGCAATCCACTCGCCTCAGCCTCCCAAAGTGCTGGGATTACAGGTGAAGCCACCGACCCCAGCCCATTCTTTTTTAAAATATCAAAAAACAATAGATGCTGGCATAGATGTGGTGCAAAGGGAACACATACGCTGCTGGGGGAGTGTAAATTAGTACAACCTCTGTGGAAATCAGCATGGAGATTTCTCAAAGAACTAAGAGTAGGTCTACCATTGGGTCCGGCAATCCCACTGTGAGGTATCTGTCCAGATTATATACATATCTGAGGGGGACCCCCCAAACGGAACTTATTTATAAAAACTTGTGTATATATTCTAACATGCTTAAACTTCAGTCACCCTCAAAGTCCTCTGCATTTGGTGCAATCCACCTATCAAGACGCTTTTTCCAGCTCAAAACAGTTTTTGTCCTCATCAGTTTCGAAGCCTTTTAGTGTTTCTGCAGGCTTTTGTTTCACCTCTTCCCCCTCGGCAAACATTTCCCTTTGAGGACTCACTTCCTCTGGGAAAATAGCAACAACAGAAAAGCCGTTTGGGATGAGATCAGGTGAATAGGGAGACCGGGGCCCAGGGGTCCTGCCGTTTGGGGTCGAAGACTTCCGAACACTCAGCCAGGTGTGGGCAGATGCGCTTGCAAATCACCCATCGTGAAATGGGCAGGTGTGTTGAAAAGAGTCTCAAAAAAAAAGAAAAATTCACTGAAGCTGGCACACTGATACCGATGGGTTCCTAGAACACTTAACCAGCGGAGGAAGCCTGGACTTCAAGGGGCCTACCCTCTAAAACATAGTTCCGTTTCTCGGGGGCCCCTCCTCGTATGTTTAGTACGTTGAATTAACCGCAGTGTTGTTTCTTCCAGGAGCATCTTCTTGCCAATAGAATGGGGGAAGACACATATGCCTATGTCTCCCTCTCACAAGCAGGTTTTATCATTAGGGTTTTGCATTTGCAGATCAGAAAAAAATATTTCATCCTAATGAACATGTTGGAGCAGATACATTTACAGTTCTGGGATTTTTTTTTGAATCGGGGTCACACTCTGTTGTCCAGGCTAGAGTGCAGTGGTGCAATCTCAGCTCACTGAAGCCTCGACCTCCTGGGCTCAGGTGATCCTTCTGCCTCAGCCTCCGGAGTAGCTGGGACTACAAGCCTGTGCCGTCACACCTGGCTGATTTTTTTACTTTTTTGAAGAGATGGGGTCTTGCTATGCTGCCAAGGCTGGTCTCGAACTCTTGGGCTCAAGCAATCCTCCCACCGGCCTCCCAGCGTGCTGGGATTGCAGGCATCAGCCACCATACCTGGCCACACTTCTTGGGCTTTTCTATGGTGAGAGTGTGATCTGGGGAATCCCCTTTTGACGCAGACCTGGATTCCTGTGCTTTTTTCTAGCGTTGTCTGTAGCATCAAGAGTCCTGGGAACTAGAAACACGGCATTTCTGAAACGCGCCCCTCTGCCGAATCCTGAATTTTCTTTCAAGCTCGTACGCCCGTCTCACAGAAGGGCCCATGGCAGGTTTCATGGCAGCTGGGGGTGTGTGCGCTCCTGAGGTCCCGCTCTTCGTGTCCAGGCTGCGCCTCCCCGGCCCCCTTAGTCCACAGTCACAGGACCCGCGTCCCGGACACCACCCTTAGCTGCTCAGTCTCTGATGCCCCGCATTGCAGCCACTGGCTCTAAATCCTGAACCTGCCTCCTCTGCTCCGGTTCGGGCCTGAGGCACCATCATCTCTCCCCTAGAATGACTTCCTCACAGGTTTTTCTGCGTCTGGCCTGGCCCTGGTGCAAGTCTATTCTCAACATCATCAGATCTTACCTCTCAACACTGAGTCGGATCTGGTCTCTCTGCAGCTCAAAGCCCAGACCTCCGGTCTCGCTCACGCAGAAGTCTCCGTAAGAGCTACCGGCCCCGTGGGATGCGCTCCCTGCCTTCCCCTCCCTGTCCCAGCTTCTGGTGCACTTTGCTCCTTGGGGCACCAGGCCTGCTCCCACTGGAGGGTCTCTGCTTTGGCTCTGCCCTCTGCCCGGAACTTTCCCCTCCAGGATCTTCAGTCAACCCCCTCGTTGCTTCCAGGATTTTGGTGGCCACACTGCTTTATACGGTACCCGAAGAAGCCCTGGCCCAGCCTCTTCCTAACTCCCTCCACTTTTCTTTCCATAGCAATATGCTGAGACCCACTCAGGTGTTCCAGTTTATTGTGTTTCCTCAGGAGGGTGGGTGTCTTTGAGTCGCTCGGTGGTGATTGCTAAACGCCTGGGACACTGCCTCCGGGACATTCAGCCAATACTGGTGGAATTGTATCAAGCTGTGAGAAGTCCTGTGACTGAGGTCAGCACAAGGTGCTACGGAAATGTATGGAAATGGCCCAGGCAGCACAGGTTAGGCAAGACTGCAACGGGGCTGGCGTCGGAGCCGAACTGGCTTTTCTTTAGATCCGGGGTCTCGCTGTGTTGCCCAGGCTGGAGTGCAGTGGCTGTTCACAGGTGACATCACGACTCGCTGCAACCTTGAACTGCTGGCCTCAGGTGAGCCTCCTGCCTCAGCTTCCCAAGTCACTGGGACTACAGGTGTGAGCCGCCGGGAATGGCTCTCATGATCTTTTAAGGACAGACTGAGGCAAGAGAAGGAACCATGAGAAGCAATGAAGTCATGGAGACCAAGTCCTCCCTTGGCGTCTTAGCTTGCGCTGCTGTGACAAGATGCCGCAGACTGGGTGGCTTCAACAACCAACACTCAGCTGTTGGAAGTCCAGGACTGAGGTACCTCTCTCTGCTGGTAAAGACCCTCCTCCTGGTTTAGACAGCTGTCTTTTCGTCTTCTCACTGTATTCTCACATGGCAGAGAGAGCTCTAGAGACCTCTCTGGGGTCCCTTATAAGGACACGAATCCCATTGGCGAGGGCTCCACCCTCACGACCAAATCACCCCAAAGGTCCCACCTCCCAACATCATCACATTGGGGTTAGGATTTAAAGATAATGGTTTTAGGGGGTCACACATTCAGTCCATTGCACTGGGTGTTGTTTCAGAGGGATTCCTGGGTGGGATACTTCTAACGGACTATAGCTCAGAGTACAGAAGTCAAACCTCATGGGCCATTCAGATTGCAGAACATTTCTTCAGCGAAGCTTATCTCTGCCTGGGGGCACTGCCTTTTCCTGGTGAGCACTCTTAACGTGTCCTGGTCAGATTGCACTGGCCAGGAATGTCAGCTTGACCAACCACAGTGCCAGATCTCAGCAGGGTAGCCAGCAGTGAAAACGCTGCGGTCCTACCAGCCACAATCGTAATTAAGGGAGTTTACAGGGAATAACTTTAGAAAGGAGAGCAGTGACCTGACATTTTTCTCATTTGAGGTGTTCTTTTATTTTTTTATTTTTATTCTTTTAAGTAGGAATTTATTAGAAGATAGGAAAGCTCCCAGCAGTGGGAGGGGACCTGAAAGAGGGTTGCTCTTTGAGATTTCCTTTCAGCACGAACCGGGGATTGTGCTCAGGGACAGAGGCCCGGCTGTGTTGGTATAAGACACAAACCCACTCTTGGATCAATTTTGTGACTTATGATGTGTGATTTATGTGGCTTTTCACAGCATGTGCCTTCTGGCGGCTTCATGGTTAAGTCATTATTCTTGATAATGAGATGTCAAGCTCAGTGGGTCCTAGCTGTTGGAGGAGTAGATATGCTATCAGCATGTACATGTAACTCATTTTAGAACTGATCATTCTTGAGAATGTTTGCTTGTGTCCTTTAAATTTCAGCAGGCTGGTACAAAGCCCCTCTGCCCTCCCTCACTGGCACACAGTCATCCATACACATTATCTACATGATTGAAGCAAATATGTTTTGATCCAGAAGGAACATATAGTGCAGACCTCAAGGTCTCGGGGAAGCAGCACTTGAAGTGCGTTTTTGTGTCTGTGAAATAGGGCTCATCACCACACGGACCTAGCTCAGTCTTTCTGGGAGTGCTTACATGTGGTGTGAGTTGGTGTAGTAGACACATTTCTTTTGTTAACGGACTTTAACATGATCATTATTTTTGAGTTGGAGTCTCACTGTCATCCAGGCTGGAGTGCAGCAGCACGCTCATGGCCACTGCAGCCTCAACCTGCTGGGCTCAGGCGAACCTTCCGCCTCAGCCTTCCGAGTACCTGGAACTTCAGGTGTGTGCCACCACGCCTGGCTATTTTTTTGGTTTATTGCAGAGATGAGGTCTCACTACGTTGCCCAGGCTGGTCTCGAACCTGTGGGCTCAGGCAATCCACTCACCTAGGCCTCCCAAAGTGCTGGGATGATAGGAGTGAGCCACTGTGCCCAGCCTCATAGACTTTATTTTTAAGGACAGTTTTAGACTTACGGAAAAAGCAAGACAGTACAGAGTTCCTGTATATCCTCTCCACCCACAGTATCCTCTATTGTTAACGTCTTACATTAGTACGGTTATAATTAAGGAACTAATTTTTTTTTTTTTTTTGAGTCGCAGTCTCACTCTGTCGCCCAGGCTGGAGTGCAGCGGAATGCTCACGGTCACTGCAGCCTCAACCTGCTGGGCTCAGGAGATCCTTCTGGCTCAGCCTTCCGAGTAGCTGGAACTTCAGGCGTGTGCCACCGCACCTGGCTATTTTCTTGGTTTATTGCAGAGATGAAGTTTCATCACGTTGCCCAGGCTGGTCTCGAACTTGTGGGCTCAGGCAATCCTCTCACCTCGGTCTCCCAAAGTGCTGGGATGATAGGAGTGAGCCACTGTGCCCGGCCTAATAGATTATTTTTAAGGACAGTTTTAGACTTACGGAAAAAGCAAGACAGTACAGAGTTCCTGTATATCCTCTCCACCCACAGTATCCTCTATTGTTAACATCTTACATTAGTACTGTTATAATTAAGGAACTAATTTTTTTTTGAGTTGCAGTCTCACTCTATATCCCAGGCTGAAGTGCAGTGGCATGCTCATGGCTAGCGCAACCTCAGTCTGCTGGGCTCAGGAGAGCCTTCCACCTCAAGTGGCTGGAATCACAGGTACCTATCACCACACCCAGCTAATTTTTTGATTTATTGTAGAGACGAGGTCTTGCCAAATTGCCCAGGCTGATCTCAAAACCCTGGGCTCAGGCAATCCTCTTGCTCCCGCCTCCCAAAGTTCCTGCACCTAGCAAGGAACTAATTTTTTTCTTTTGAGTGGGGGTCTCACCCAGACTGGAGTGCGGTGGCACAACCATGGCTCACCACAGCCTCCAATTCCTGGGCTCAAGTGATTCTACCATACCCACCTCCCACCTCGGCCTCCCAAGTAGCTAAGACCACAGGTAACTTTTTGTAGAGTTGGGGGTCTCACTATATTACCCAGGCTGGTCTCAAGCACCTGAGCTCCAGTGATTCTCCTGCCTTGGCCTCCCAAAGTTCTGGGATTACAGGCTTGAGCCACCACACCCAGCCCAAGGAACCAATCTGATGTTTTTTCTACCCTTAAACATGTTAGCTTCAGTAATGCGCTTTGGGGCCTTTCTCCTACACTCACCTTTAGCTCCTTGGCTTTGCTTGAAATTAAGTATCTCTTGCAACCAGTCCTGGTCCGCTGTGGGAGCGTCCAGCTTGGGCAGAGACCGAGTTGTCCGTTTGGCCAGCTGAGTGGCCGCAGAGGGTCTGCCTCACGGCCGGTGTCTTCCTGGCTTGAAGAGCAAGCTTGTCTACTTTGCTGACCTTCCCAAGGGCACCTGGTCCATCCTTTTACTTCATGTGTTTACCTCGTGAAGACCTAGTCCAACTCAGGAGCCGCAGAGAATGACATGCTATTCCTTGCTCTGCCTGTGGAGCTCAGAGCAGGGCTGTGGCGGGATGACTCCTGCCGAACGCAGGGCCTGAAGGGAGACGGCTCTGGCAGGATTCTGCCTTCCTTTCTTGCCTCTTTCTGGGCTAAGTTCCTCTCAGGTCATTCCAGACAATACTCTCGGGGGCGGAAGGAGTGGTGTGAACTGCCCAGTTTTGGTGACCGCTGTGCCAGGGCCTCTCCTGCTGCCGCCGGGCTTGGGGGGTGGACTGAGGAGGGGGACATGGCCTGTCAGCACTGCGAGGCTGGGTGGCCTGGGGGCTGCCAGCTGGCCCCCCACAGCCCCTATGAGGTCTTGTTCGGAGATGGACAGGCTTCTTTCTGCTCCCCCCACCCCTGGAGGCGGCCTCTGGCCAGGGCTGGTCTGTGAGGGACGTGCATATTCCCAGTACTGAGCCATGGATGCAGGGTGATTGAGCAGAGCTGAGAACGATGCGCACGGAGCCTTTAATCAGTGTAAGTATAAGCACTGTATAGGAGTGAGTCACTTGATTGCCTTGATTATAAAACTGCTTGCTTCCTGCCCCAAGGTGCAGATTCTCTCCTGAACTGCCACCATCGGTGCCTCCCATAAGTTCCATTAAACCAGCGTCGCTCCCTACTGGACTTTCAGGTGACTTCTTTGGCATAGGTAAACATTATGCACAAGCCCTCTTAGATCTGGGCTGTTGTGTCATAGCCTCCTCGAGCCAAAGACTCTTAAAGGCTCCATTTTCTTTTTTTTTCTTTTTTTTTTTGAGTTGAAGTCTCACTCTGCTGCCCAGACTGGAGTGCAGTGGCTGCTCCCGGCCACCGCAGCCTTGACTTGCTGGGCTCCGGCGATCCTTCCGCCTCAGCCTTCCAAGTAGCTGGAACTACAGGTGCACGCTACCACACGCGGCTGATTTTTGATTTATTGTAGAGATGAGGTCTCACCAAGTTGCCCAGGTGGGTCTCGAACCTGTGGGCTCAGGCAATCCACTCACCTCAGCCTCCCAAAGGTGCGGGATTACAGGCTGAGCCACTGAGCCCGGCTCTAGTTTTTAATTTTATCATAGAGATGAGGTCTCGCAAAGTTGCCATGGCTGGTCTCAAGCCCGCGGGCTCAGGGAATCTTCTTGCCTCAGCCTCCCAAAGTGCTGGGATGACAGACTGAGCCACCGAGCCCGACCAAGATTCCGTTTTCTTTTTTCTTTTTTTTTTGAGTTGGAGTTTCACTCCGTCGCCCAGACTGGAGTGCAATGGCCGCTCCTGGCCACTGCAGCCTCGACCCGCTGGGCTCCAGCGATCCTTCCACCTCAGCCTTCCGAGTAGCTGGAATTACAGGCACGCGCTACCACACCCAGCTGATTTTTGATTTATTGTAGAGATGAGGTCTCACCAAGTTGCCCAGGCAGGTCTCGAACCCGCGGGCTCAGGCAATCCACTCACCTCAGCCTCCCAAAGCCGCGGGATTACAGGCTGAGCCACCAAGCCCGGCTAAAATGCTGTTTTCTTAAAGGCCACTCCATGAGGGAGGCATTGTCCATCTGTGTGGTCACAATTCTGCTCACGGTGGCTTCCACAGTCTCCAGAGCTACTGCGAGGGATGACCAGCCACAGCTCTAGGCATCGTCCCCTCCTTGTGTCGCCTGGGGCTGTGGAGGGCTCCCACGTGGGAGGGTCCCATCCTGTCCCCTAGTCGCTCTCTCCTCCCCAGCTACTGCACACAGCTGAGCCTGTCTCTGAAAAGGTGTGGCAGTCCAGCAAATCCGGCGGTGGCATACTGTGGTGGCAACAGCGCAGAACCGGGTGACAAGGGCGTCTCTTGTCCTGTCGTCTTCCTGTGGCCGCCTGGAAAAGTAGGGGAGCCACAGATAGTGGGAGAGTCAAGGAAAAGTGCAGGTGGGAACACGGGAGCCCATAAGAGGCGGCACGACCCCGGCGTCTCTCGGAGAAGCCCCCGGTGGCTCCTGCAGCCACCAGCCTTCACACACGGCTCCATCTCTGCGCCTCGAATCTTCCCAGTCATGACGTCAGCACACTAGGAAAGTGTGCCCGGGAAGAGGGGAAGTGTCTGGGGGTCTGAGATGCAGGGAGTGTGTCGAGCCGTTCACGCCTGAGGCGGAGAGCCAGATGCCACACTGCGGGTGGCGGGCCCACGGAGGAGGCAGCCACAGCCGCAGCCAACTGCCACGCCTGACCTAGGTCGTCAGGAGGGGGCGTGTTTACCAAAGAGGAGGCCCTGGGGCTGTCCGGCTGGCCTCGGGGAGTTGGAGCCACAGAGGAGATGCGCGGCTACCCGAGGCTGAGGCAGGAGGAGGGACGCCCTCACAATAGCTCGCACGCGCTGTCTCCTGGGCTGGGCTGCAGAGGAGAGGACCTGCCCGGCAGGGGCCCTTGCAGTCACAGTCAGGTCATGCCGGGTGGACCTTGTGTCACCGGGAAGACCGCTGGCTGCCGTGGAGTCTCTGGTGGCAGCCCCTCCTGCCGGCGCGTGCGTGGCCTGGCCGGGCATGGTGGTGGACAGTACTGCCCGGCCCTTGGCAGAAACTTGGGTCACGTGGATGTGAACATGTATCTAAAACTCGTTGTACTGTAGTGCTTGAATTATACCTTCATAAAGCATGCATTAAGATAAACACACAAAGTACCAGGCTCCAGAATCCTGCTGTCTTTGCCACTTAAAAAATATTATTTTATTTTAAAGATGTGGATACAGTTCAGGATTAGGTATACAAGTGGTCATCGTGCAGATGAAGTTTGGGCCTCCCTTTGGTCCCCACTTTGCCCAACTTGAAAATCAGTTACCGTTACTGATGTTCTGTGCCCTCCTCCATCCCCTGGTAGTTTTCGGCTACGGCCAATCCCTTTCTCATAGCATTATGGTCAATGTTCAGGGTCTGCTTGTGAATAAGACCATGTGGCACCCAGTTCTTTGTTTCTGTGACGGGTTGCTGAGTATGATGAACTCTATGTCCATCTAAGTTGCTGTGAAGTCCACAGGGCCTGGCTCTTCAAGGCCCTGCCCCGGGGGCACGAGTGGGCATGGGGAAAGCCGAGTCAGGTCTCACGTGCCCTGGATTTGGATCCCAGCCCAGGACTCAGGGTCTCACCTGTAACTGGGTGCTGCCCCCCCGCCCCGGGGCACCATGCAGGGTCTCTCAGGTACTCTCTCAGATTCTGCTCCCAGCAACCTCCGGCCACCTCTGGGGTCCTGCTAGTGTCAGGACAGCCACTGCTTTCCATTCAGCCGTCTGCCCACGCCTTCTGGCGCTGCGCCCACCCTGAGCACATCCTCCCTGTGGCTGAGTGCTGTGCTCCATCCACACATGGCCACCGCAGAGCCCTCCCTCTCCGGCCCCGGCTCTGTTCCTTTGTGTGTGAGCTTAGGTGAGCCCGACATACTCTTCCCACCTTGTTTGGCATTTAGGATTTTTGCACAGACTCGTTGACCTGGAGAGTTCTGGGTTTTTCTGTCAAGAAATGCACTGGGCCAGACAGAGGTGAGCAGATGAGCTTGCTGTGAAGCTGCATTTGCAGAGCCAGCATGCTGCTTCTGGTGGTAGGTGCTTTTTTGGGTCAGATTTGGGGTACGTCCTTTGTACATGTGAGACCGTGGCCACAGGCTGACTGGACACAACTTCCCAGCATCAGTCCTTCACTCAGCAGTTGTTACAGGCTCTGTGTGGGCATGGGCATCTGTGGCTGCCTGTCTGAGGCTGGCTGGTGGTCTGCAAGCGGCAGTTGTCAGTTTGTAAGGGCCCAGTGTGGATTTTCCATTGACATACATCTTAGATGTAACAGCACAAAACAACACACATTTGCTCTCTCAGAATTTCTGCAGTTTCCAGTCTTTTAAAACTGCAAAGTGATACAAGCTGGTTGTAGCAAGTCCAGAGATGGAGAAGTGCAAGGGGCATGCCAGTCCTCCTTCCTCCCTCCACCCAGGGCCTCCCCAGTCACAGCCCCAGTGACCGTCAGGGGTGTCCTTTCTGACTTTTCTGTGCTTCGGTGAACACATGTTCACGGTCATGCACCCACTTCCCCTACTGTTTTGTTTCTGAGAAAACAAGAATGGCTCATTCTTTTTTTTTTTGAGTTGGTGTCTCACTCCATCACCCAGGCTGGAGTGCAGTGGCACGCTCACGGCCACCCCAGCGTCGACCTGCTGGGCTCAGGTGATCCTTCTACCTCAGCCTTCCAAGCAGCCAGAACTACAGGCATGTGCTACCACACCTGGTTAATTTTTGATTTATTGTAGAGATGAGGTCTTGCCATGTTGCCCAGGCTGGTCTTGAACCCTTGGGCTCAGGCAATCCACTTGCCTCGGCCTCCCAAAGTGCCGGCTCATTCTTAAATCAGGTAGAAGTCTTGTTTGCAAGTAAAGCCAAGAGAAATGTCTTAGGAAAGGGGAGGAATCATGGCCAGGAGAGCTGAATCACAGGCCTCCCCCCTCTTCCTTTGTCTCTGCTTCCCGAAGACCAGTGTCGTCCACGTGCTGGGCCATTGTCACTACAGCTCCTGGGTCCCCCTCGTTGTCCTACACAGAGGGCTGTCCCTCTGCCTTCTGGTCTAAAGATAATATTTCCAAGAAGGTCTCCAAGGGGCCTCAGGTATCATTGAAAGTGCCTTGGGCTGCAAGTCACGGAAAACCCAACCAAGGGTGACTTAAGCTGGCCGGGGTGGTGACTGCAGGTGAGCGGCAGGTCCGGGCGTGCACCCTAGGTGAGTGTGGGTGAACGCTGTGGGTGAACGCTGGGTCCTGCTGGGCTCCTGGGGGCCTTATGCGACATGTCTCAGAACTGCTATCTGGTGGACCAAAGGGGAAGCATTCTTCTACCTATACCCCCCAACTAAGCAATGTAAGAATGAACATAGTTTGCAGTTGTATGTAAAAATATTGTTTACATAGGTCACAGCTGTGAGGCGTCTCCTTGTACCGATGAGCTACACTCGCCTGTTGTCCTGTGAGTGGACATGCAGGTTACAGCCCTGGTTTTTGTTGAGGTGCCACCCACATCACAAGGGGCACGGCTTTGGTAAGGGGCTCGATTCCAGTACCAAGGACACCTCTTTCATCCACTTCGAGACCTTGGCACATTAAAAAATGCGGCAATCTTGCCAGAGCATGGCTATCTCACACTAACCTCTTCAGAACCCAAATAGAAAAGAGGTAAAAATGGCTTCCAAGTTACCAAACAGACGATGACCAGCTGCGCCTTCCAGACGGAGCGGGTAGTCCCGTGGGCAGTGTCGCTCTGGCCGTGCCTTGAATCTGACATGCGTCACTCGTAAGAGAGATCTTTACTGGGGTTTCACTTAACCTCGTTTTACTTACAATTTGAGCCAGCTTGGTATCCTAGTTACTATTTCCACAGCAAAGAGAAGGGGAAGGAAGCCGCCTCCGGAAGTCTCATGATGAAACCAAAGCCAAAATGTGGCCACTGGCAGCAAGAGGAGGCAAAGAACCATTCTGAAAAACCCCCAAACAAGCAAAAAACCCCTAAAATGGCATCAACTTGCAAAAGAAGATTGGTGTTCTGGCCACTGTACAGAACAGGAAAAGAACCGAGTTTGCACCAAAAGAACAGCTGAATTGCACTCAGAGGACTCTTTGGAAGGCCGGGAGATGAATGGTTTCTTTATGCTGTCATATCATTTCATGCAACATTGATTCAGTCTGAGTATTTTTTGTGGGCCACATGTCTTAGGGACATGCTTAAAAAGGCGAAAAGTTGATTCAGAAGGCTTGGGGGAGCTTCGCTCTCCAAATGACTCCTTTCCATGGAGTTTGAGCCAAAAGGCACTCGGAGACAGCCGGGTGAGCCCATGGGGGCAGATCCCCTGCCTCAACGTGGGCAGTGTCCACCAGCCTCCTCCACCAGCCTCTGCCACAGGCCACGGTTCTCAGCCTCAGGGCGCTGCTTCCCATCACATCAGCCCTCCACAGCACCGGGGTCCGTTGGGGAGGCAAGTCGAGGCTTCTGCCCGCTCCTAGGAAATTTTGGAGAATTAAGAGGTGAGCTAGAATGGAAAGTGCAGGAAAAGAATCCTTTTCCGGGAAGGAAGGACTTGGGGAACTTTTTCCACAAAAGCTCTGTAAGTCACAGGTGTGCCATTCGTGGCTTGTTCAGCTTGCTGCACTGTTGGTACACAGCCATTTCCCAGCAGTGGCGTCAGCTCTCCAGAACGTTACATTGTGTGTGTGTGGTGTGCGCACGCGTGTGCATGAACGTGTGGGCGTGTGCTGGCATCTAGCAACTAACATGGGCTAGAGAATTTGTTCTGGCTTCATTTCAGATTCTTGGAGTCCAACGCAGCAATCCTGCTGCACTTCTAGCCCTGTCACTGTCGGTCTTTCTCTGTGTCCATTCACTCTCATTTCTTCCTCTGTTGTCCCCTGTTTTGGTCCTACATGCTGGGGCAGACACAACAATGACCGCCGAAGGATGTCCGTGTCCCGATCCCCAGGACCTGTCACTGGGTTACGTGATCCAGCAAAGGGAAGGGAGGTTGCCAGAGGGAATTGTGATTATTTGTCCGCCGGCCTTTAAGTCAGGAGATTTTCTTGGGCCCTTAAGTGGGTAAGGTGGAGGCCAGAGGGCTAAAGCCGAGAAATAGTCGCATCAGGAACAGCCACTGGTGACCCCGAAGAGGGAGGGGAGTCGCAAGTCAGGGAGGGGGCAGCCCCTGGAAGGTGGAAGGGCAAGGAGCCGGACCGTCCCCTAGAGCCACAAGAAAGGAGCGCCGCGCTGCCGACACCGAGGTTAGTCCCGCGAGACTCAGTTTGAGCCAACCTCTAGAGCTGTGAGACAACGTGTTTGTTCTGTTTCAAGCCACTGAGACTGTGGCGATTCATGGGTCCGCAGTAGGAGACGCGTTCGCAGGCTTGTAAGTTGCAGCTGAGGGGTGTTTGCTGTGTGCTTGACACTGTGTGGGGAGCAGGTAGAAAAGTCACGTGAATGCTGTTGCCACCTTCTCCCAAGCCTTTGCAACTTCAGAAGGTGAGATAGGGTTTTGCTTCTGTTACACGGACCGCTGGCCGTCATCACGTCCTGAGCACCATGGCTGAGTCGCTGCTGGTTCACGCAGCCCTCCACCATTGTCGACCAGGCCCTGTGCAGGCAGGTAAGCGAGACACATGGGTGAACAGGATGCACTCACTCCACAGGAACAAAGACAGCCTTCATGCCCACTGCCGCCACCGGCTTCTCCTACAGGTTCTTCCCAAACACTCCACTCCTCACATGCCGAGTCTACACAACAGAGCTGAGGACATGTGTATGCAGTGTTCCACATCAGAGATGTTCGCTTCCTGCGATGTGTGCGGTTCCCACCTTTCCGGGTTCTCTGGGCTGAGTCTGACCTTGGCCCTGGTGCTGCAGGGGGAGCGGCGTGTGCGTTTCTGAACCAAAGCAGGGACACACCTGTGTGCGATCCCAGCTCCTCTCTTCCTGGTGTGGTCTTGAATGAGCATGCGTAGCCGGGGAACCCAACTGATGGACTCGGCCTGGATGCCTGAGTCCCACCGTGAGGACAGATGCTGGGAGTTCCCCGGCAGACATCACACTCGATGTGAGCACCAAGTCCAGCTCTTTTAATCGCTGGCCTGTATCAGTGTGCACGGCTTGTCCTGACACGCAGGTACCCCACAACGTGCTCTCAAGAGCGCCTCTCCGTTGCCAGAAAAGTCCCCACGGCTCACCAGTTTTGCAGGCGCGTCGGAGTGCAAGAGAGGGTGCAAGAGCAGAGACAGCACGTCTTCGAGGTGCACGACCTTCTGTGTGTTGCCAGGCAAATGTACCTCAGGTCCCAGCCAGCTCCCAAGACCCAAGAGCCGGTGGCGCTGCCCGCAGATGCGCACACACCTCCCACGGTGGAAAGAGAGGCCTGCGGCACCTCCCGCCTTGTCTTCTGTTTGGAACTTTTATCTTAGCTTGTTCGTTCACTGTGACTTTAAAACTGGAGTAAGACTAAGCCCTGTGCTTTTTGATTTCTTACCTCAGTCAACTGGAAAAGTGACTATTACAATTAACCCATGACTGCAGATTTCCATCAGAATGAGAAAACGGAAATAAAGCCTTCAGCTCAGCACCTGGTGACCTACAGCCGAGTTCACCCTGATTGGGATGCCAATTCTCATGTTCGGAATGCAGTGGGGAAGCCGCTTGCTTACGCCAATTGAAATGCTAGCTCTGTGATTTTGACACAAGAGCATTAAGTGCTGGTTGTGTCTGAAGTGTGCAGAATACCGCAGAGAAAATGAAAATGTACGGGATGGAAATGCATCGCGGTGGTGAAGCACACGGCCACCCCGGCTTGTCTGAGCTCATGTCTGCCCTCTGCCATCCGATGACCTGGGTATCCTGGGGCATTGTTCCACCCGCATGAGCCTCTGTTTCCACTTCTGCAAAGCCAGAACAGCAGCAGGAACTGCTTGGAGCTGTGCTGATGGGATTACGGGTGGTGCTCTAGGCAGATGGCTCCGTGGACACTGTCGTGGCCGTTGCTGGTGATGACGAAGATGCTGACAGGGCTGAGCGCGCAACCCAGCGCGGTCCCAGTGAGCGTCTCTGCTCTTCCTCGCTGTGTGCCCTTGAGCCACTCAGCCTCCCGAGTCTCGGGCTTTCATGTGTGCAAAGGGGGTAGCCACAGTCAGTTGGAGGTAGACGTCCCAGGAAGAGCAGGTCACACAGAGTATCCCCAGCAGCGCGTCACAGCAAGATGGGTATGCAGAGCACACAATAAACAATAGCCATGATCACAAAACCCAACTATTGGGGAAACCAAATACTACTATTTAGTTTGCCCATGCAGCACAGCTGTTGTCCACGTGATATTCTCTGTGACCGTGCACTTCCACTCTTCCTGCAGCCTTCAACACGGCTGTCACTGTGTTCTGGACTACAGGCCAAATTCTGAAGCCAGTAATTCAGTGTATTCCCCAAGCTCTTTTTCATGCCTAGATTTCATGAGGCTTTGTTTCTGGGAAACCTGAACATCTTTTTGCTGCTGCTGGGCGGTGGTCACTAGCCCACGTTGAACTTGACTTGAGTCCATTTCTGCTTTTTCTCTCTTTCCTCCCCCGCCCCTGCTGACCCTCCTTTCTTCGCTCTGTCCCTCTCTTCCTTCTTTGGACGACGGAAGCCACCGGGAAGGACGAGGCCTGTCTCGTGGAAGAGCAGTGTTGAGCGGCCACTGCGTGGCAAGCGCGGACGTTTTGGGGCAACTGTGCGCCCATCTGAGTAGGCCCCTGCCTTCGCCCCAGGGAGCGCTTCCGCCGTCTTTTTTGCCTCGACCTCATCGTCTCCAGTGCACTGAAATTTTTTTTTTTTTGAGTTGAAGCCTCACTTTTTGCCCAGACTGGAGTGCAGCTCACGGCCACCCCAGCCTCAACCTGCTGGGCTCCTGTGATCCTGCCGCCTCAGCCTTCCAAGTAGCTGGACTATAGATCCACACTACCACGCCCGGGTAATTTTTGATTCATTGTAGAGACGAGGTCTTGCCAAGTTGCCGGGGCTGGTCTTGAATCTGTGGGCTCAGGCAATCCTCTCGCCTCGGTCTCCCAAAGTGCTGGGATTGTAGGCTGAGCCACCGAGCCCAGTCTGAATTTTAACCTCAGGTTGCAATCATCTGATCGTTTTCAACCTGTGTTTCTCTCTTGAACGCTACTGTAGACGTCTTAGCTTTAGATTTTCCATTGCCAACTAATCTGAAGTCCTTAACGATACCAAACACTTAAAACCTAATCTAGCCGGGTACATGACCTCAATACTATGAAACGGTTTGCTTTACGGTCAAGCCCGGACCACACAGGGAAAATGTTCCAGGGAGAGCAGTGTCTTTCTGGGATCCCAGGCCTGCACCCATTGTTTGCTTGGCACCAAGCTGCAGGGGGAATGGAATCATCTAGATTGTCTCCAAGAAGAAGGATTCTACTGTCTGAAAAGGCTAGGCCGCATGGGTTCTTCAGGACTTGCATGTATTGTTAGTATGTTGTTTGTAAAGAAGCAACTGTCAGTGGACATTGACAGCGACGTGTGGGGCTTGTTCTCTCGCCTTTGAAGAGGGAGGGCCATTCGGGAAAGAATCACACCTTTAGGCGTGCTTGAGGAGGCTCAGCAGGTGTGGAGAAGGGATGCCACCAGCGTGGGACCAGGCAGTTGTGATCGGCCTCCTGGGCCCTTCTGGGGAGTAGGCACCGTTTCGCATGTCCATGTTGAGGGTACGGGCTGGCACAGTGGGTCAGAGCACAGGCCCTAGGGGAGGGCACAGTGGGCTTTGTGGGCCGACGCCCTCACTTGCTAGTTGCTTGAGCTGGCATCAGTGATGCGACTCTGCTGAGCTTTGGTCCTGTCACCTGTCGAGTGGGCCAGTGGTGATGCTTTTGTTCAGGGTTGTTTGGGGACTGAGGGAGAGAATGAATGCGTGAACGCACTTCGCACAGTCCCAGGCCCACAGAAATGTGCAGGATTGTGTGCTTGGTTGGTATTACTCCTATTTTACTTTTATTGAATCCCATAATTTAAGAATTCAGTGAGCGGAGGAATGAGAGTTTTTTCCTTCCTCCAATGCGTCATGTGATCCTTGACTTCAGCCACTGGCTTTAAAATGGGAAGGACTTGTTTCTTCCCATGCGTGTAAAACATGCTAGATTATAAGGAGGATGAACCTTCCTCTTCCCTTCCCCCGCTCTTCTCTGGTCCATTTAAGTGCATTCAACCCCTTGTCTGATGTGGATCTCACTGTGAGCCACGGAGTCCTCCGCACGATGGGGTTGCCCGTAGCTGCTGGACATGTGGGTGTGGACACTGGGGCGCCTGTGGGGTGAGATAGCATTCTAGGGCTCTTGGGGCGTGGCTGCTTGGTTTGGAGGGCTTGGTGCTCTTGTCCTCATGAGGGGTGGCTTCCCTGTTGGAGCCTAGGGGTTGTGGGCTGTCTTGGCCTAGTGTCTGGGGACACCCTGGACGGGGCGTGGCTTCTGCAGCTCTTCCTCCTTGGTCGCCGGAGCTCCTGTGTGTGACAGGAGCACCTTGCAGTTCCCCCAGCCTGCGTGAGGCTTTCCCTGACAGCCGGGACCCACTTCCTGACTCTTGGCCCTGCTGCTTAGAGTGTTTCCTGGCTGGGCTGAACCTGCTTCCAGGTGGACTGTGGTGTGGCTTGAGGTCCAGGGGCCCATCTGAAGGCACTGGGTCACTGCATCTCTCTGCGTGTTTCTGAAATGTCACCATGCTGAGTCGACCGCTCCTTCTATGTGGCCGGCGTCTCCCCAGCGCCCCCTCCAAGTGCAGAGTCCCTGGGAGGGGTGGGTAGGTCATGCCTGGGAGGCAGTTTGTCACCCTGATTTCTCCTGACCCCTGGTGATGCAGGCCCTGGGGCTGGAAGGGCCACAGCCAGCGGGGATGGGCGCCTCTGGAGTGGGCTGCCCTGCCTGAGACGGGTGGGCCTGGGAGGATGGGCTGCTTTAGGCTGCTGTGCCACGGAGGCCCACCCCGAGCAGCTTCGATCCTCACCTGCTCATCCTCGCTCGGCTTCTGTGGGCAGGAATCCGGGTGGGCCAGGCTGGTCCTCCGCTCAGGGTCTCACGGGCAGACTCCAACGGGCGGGTCTGGTGGCGATCCCTCCGTGAGTTTGGGGCCCGCCTTCTCGCTCCCACGGCTGCTGGCAGGGTCGGGCTCCTTTTGGTGCAGGACAGAGGCCTCAACTCCTGGGGCCACCGGGTCCCTTCCCCGCAGCCCTTTAGGTGACTCACTGCACGGCACTTCCCCAAGGCCAGCTGGGCGTCTCGAGGGACTCCGAAGTGGGGCACAACTGGGGAGTGATGCCGAAGGTGCCCCTGGGAATTTCTAGCCTCAGGCTGCTGGGACCATGGCTCGCAGGACACAGCTGGCACGTGAGGGGCAGCTGCCACCGTGGGCACGGAAGGACTCTGCGGTTCCCAGGCCCTGCTCCCATGGGCCCCCACGGCGTCATGCCCCCCTGCCTCAGTGTCCCCTGTGCCTGCCCCTCTGTGGCGACATTGCAGTTTGTGGCCTGGGATGACATTCCGGAAGGAAACTGAGGACGTGGACAACTGCGGGAGCTGGCAGGAAGAGGCTCTGCTGGGGGAGGGGGCTGGGTACGTGTGGCTCGCTGCCGCCCACGGGCCTCGTAGAACACAAAGCAAGGTGGGACCTGTCAGACTGGGCTCCACTCCCTGACTCTGCTCCGATGTGTGTGGGCGGGGCCTGTTCTCTCATCTCTCTGAGCCTCAGATTCTCCACCTGGGAAGCCTCCCCCACCCCAGGGCTTCTGATTCAAATAGGCTTGCATTGGGGGCCTAGGGGTCTTTCATTTTGACAAATGCCCAAGTGAGGGTTCATGGCCAGGCAAGTCTGGGCAAGAATCCATTCACGGCTGGGCATCGGCCTGCTGCTGTGGGCTCAGGGCAAGAGCCTGCTCCTGGGGAACGGGGGACACGCGAGACTTGTCTAAGCAGCCAAGATTCAGGGATCTGGAAGGAATGCTCTCAGGGAGGAAACACCGAGAAGCCGAGTCTCTGGGAAACTGAGTCAGAAGCCTAGCCATGTGGACTGGGCCATCGTGGCAGGGCAGGGGATGGTGTGCACAGCGCCATCACCACCACCTCCACTCCAGCTGCCCGCTGCTGGCTTTTCACGTGCACAGACCCAGGCCGTTGTGGCCATCAGGTTCTGAGCAGGCAGCTGCTGCCGGCCGGGACACCCCAGGGCTGACGATTTGTGGCTTAGTTTTTAAACGTGTGAGTGAGCTACGGGTGGGGCGGGCCACCCAGTCCACGCCACGCAGGGCTCAGGGAGGGCTGGGGCGTGAGGCAGTGCCACGAGCCCTCCCTCTGACTGTGGGCATCTGTGGGCGGCGCTCCGTGCCTGGGGGTGCATGCCTGCCTTTGGTGCCCTGCACACACGTGGCCATCCTGTCTGTGTGCGACCCTCGCTGAGCTGCGTCCAGTCTGCAGAGAGATGGTTGCTGACGAGGGGCCCAGCTTACAGAAAGTCCTTTATTTCTGGCCCAAAGCAAACCAAGTGCCCGTGAGGACTTGGTTTGACACGCAGGACTATCATTGTTCATTGAAAGAAAAATCCTTTCAGTTTCTGGATTTCAAATTCTGGAACACATTTTCCCTGTCAAGGGGAATTTTTAGTAAATTTACAGGTGGGGAAGGCCTCACTGTAGGCAAACTTAGATTTCAATGTTACACTACCATGTTTGAAGATAGAAGATACTTTTAAGTGGTCTAATACAATGCTTATTGCTATGAAACTTTGTGGTTGAAAGAACACAAAATGTATCTGGTTGTGCACTTTAATGTGGCATAGTCTTGGCTGGGTGCGGGAACTCGTGCCTGTAATCCCAGCACTTTGGGAGCCCGAGGCGAGAGGATCGCCTGAGCCCAGGAGCTCCAGACCAGCCACGACAACATGGCAAGACCTTGTGTCTACAACACATCAAAAGAATTAACCAGGCATGGTGGCAGGCGCCTGTAGTCCCAGCTACTCGGACAGCTGAAGCATCTCCCGAATCCAGCAGGTCAAGACTGTGGTGGCCGTGATTGTGCCGCTGCAATTAGGTCTGGGTGACAGAGTGAGACTCTGACTCAGAAAACCCAAGAACCAAAAGGCACAGTCTGTTGGCCATTCATGTCCCAAGAAACCTGTAGAAGTAAAAGAAGGACACACGTAACTTGCGAGGTCCTGCTTGGGGCCGGGCTTCGCTTCTCTGCTAGGACAGCTGCTAAAATACGTTTTGCGCCTCTCTCTTTGCTATCCACCACATAGATTGGGTTTACTAGCCTGAGAAAGCCTTCAACTGTTTCGCAGCTGAGGGTCCTGATGAAGCAGAGTTGCTTTTTTGTTGGTGGGCTTCCAGCGTCCATGGTCTCCGCAGAGCTTGGGGAAGACTGGTCTATGCTCCGGGCCCTCAGTGAGCCCCTGGCATTGAGACTGCAGGGACAGTCATGAGTGTGAGTGGCTCTGTGAGTCATCTGGGATGGCTGCCTCCAACTAGGAATTACAGGCCAGCCTGCCGGGGAGGATGGCCACCCTGGGCTTGTCACCACCACAGCGCCTGAAGTCGCTCTTCCAGAGGGGGTGGTAAGCTTTCAAGCAACAGGGAGCTGGGAAGGTGACTGGGGATAAAGGCATTCAAGACAAGGGAAGCGACCTGGCCAAGACATGAGGGGTGTGCGGGATGTGTCCTGGGGCCTGGAATGGAAGGAGGCTGAGTTGTGGGCATGGGGAAGGGAAGGCGCTGGGGAGGAGTTTGTGGCCGGGGAGTTTGCAAGCCAGGAGCAGGAGACTTTCTGTGGTTGCCGAGTGAAGACCCGTTTTGGAGTGACTGCCAGCCATAGGCCGGGATCCGAGTGCTCCCCATGACTCAAAGCTTCCCTGTGGTAAGATCTGAACCCCGAGGTGGCCCTAGAACAGGCACACGGAGTCACCAGGCCGTGCTGCTGACTGCCGTGACAGGTGGTGCTTTAGGACAGCTAATCCGGTGATGCCAGGGTCGGGTCAGGAGGAACAGAAGCCTGGGGCTGGGAGTCGGGCAGGGAGGCCGGCCGGTGCCGCTCCGCCCTCGCCTCCTGCCTCTCCGTCACCCAGTGCCAGGCCTCCCCTGGACCCCCGCTCGGCCCGGCTCCACCACGTCCCCTCCCCATGCGCCCTCCCCGCCATCCACCTCCGTGCGACTCCACACTCCCAGCTCCGCGCGAGTCCACTCGCCTGGGCTCTCAGGCCCTGCCCGAGCTGGCTCATTTCTCCCGCTGACCCTGTGTTCAGGCGCCCGCATCCTTTCACGCCACTCTCTTGACCCGTGACCAGTCCCTGGCACGTAGGAATCGCCCGGCACCTGGCCCACCTCAGAACCTGGGGCAGCGTGGGGTGGGCAGAGGAGGCTCCGGAAAGAGCTCTCCCCAGCTCCACAGTCAGGCGGAGCTTCTTCACCCTCCTGGCCTTTGCAGGTGCGCTCCCTCTGTCGGAGCACCGTCTGTCTCCTCCTGCTTCCCCTGCTTGGTCCTGCTCGGCTTTAGGTCTTTCCCGTCACCGCCTCTCCAGAGCCCCCAAGGGTACACTAGCAGGCTCCCAATAAATGGGACCAATCTGGGTTAGATGACTGAACAAGGCCCCCAGGACACCTATACCCAAATCCCCCGCACCTGGGAGTGTGTTTCCTGACATGGCAAAAAGGACTTGGCAGATGCTCAAGCCGTGGATCTCAGGTGGGAGCGGATCTTGGACTGTCCAGGAGCCACGTCATTACGAGGGCTCTTACGAGTGAGAGGGCCTGTCCGGGGCGTGTTGTCACAAGGGGTCTCATGACAGGGAGGGCCTGTCCAGGGCGTGTCGTCACGAGTGCTCTTATGAGCGGAGACACACGTAGTGGCCTTAGGGCGGAGGTGTGGGGAGGGTGCAGGGTGGGCGCCGCCAGGCTGTGTTGACACCAGAGGAGAGAGCTGGCAACCATGGTGTGCAGGCGCTGCTGCAACCTGGGAAGGCCGGGCCACAGGCCACCCTCCAGAGTCCCTCTCGGGAGCACGGTCGGCCCGCAGCCTGGATTCCAGCCTGGCGAAATCCACCCCAGACTCCTCCCTCCAGGCCGAGGTCATCTGTGAGGTAAGTGCTGTTTAAATGGTTGAGTTTCTGGTCATCTGGCCTAGCACCAATAGAAAGCGGACACGTTCGTCCCCCCAGCATGCTTTTCCTGACAATCTCGCCCCCCAGAAGCCGCGAGGGGCTTCCGCCGCCCACGCCCACGCTCTCCGGCGCACTCTCCCGTGCCTCAGCTTCCCCCATTTGAGATAAGTATGTACCTCACCGGGCTCACACTGGGACTCTGTGAGTGGATTTATACAAAGCGCTGAAGACAGTGCCTTTTCCACCGAGCATGTGCCCAGGGGCTGTCACAGCTGTGGGGAGGCTGCTGCCCCTGCGTGCACACGGCGGAACTTGAGAAAGAAACTGGGATGAGGACAGAGGCTGCGGTAGCGGTCATCCTTCCTCCCTGCCAGGGGCCCCCAGAGGAAAGGCCAGGCGTCCCTTCTGGAGCTTGCCTCCCAAGCCCTTTCCCGCTACGCTTGGCCCTTTTGGGGGGCCCGTGCCCCACCCTCTCATGCCCCTGGGCCTCAGCTCTTGCGCCGGGAGGCCCGAGGCCTGGCCACCTGGGCCCAGCTCCAGCAGCCCGGCCTCAGAGCCCGGAGCCGTGGAGACCATTTCAAGGAAGAGCAGGGATGATTCGGAGATGGCGATGGCTCCTGGCCAGCTGACTCGGGGGTGACG
>NW_007250788.1:216160-222098 GCF_000164805.1 Carlito syrichta | reverse complement strand
GGGGGGGTGGGAGACAGGCTTGAGGCCACGGCCCCCCCAGCCACCCAGGCTGAAGCCACCCCTCCTGCGGCCACGGTGCCTGGTGTCTGCAAATGAGCATCGTGGGCTTAGAGGAGAGGCGGCCTGGCACTCACGCCACGCCCACCTGCAGCAGCGCCCCTGTGTCAGCGGGCACCTCTTGGAGCACGAATGGCCTTTGGACGGTCGGACCCGCTATGTGCCAACTTTGGGTTGCGAGGGCTCCTTAATACTCTCAGTATCATTGAGGCCCCCTGGCACTTTGTTCATACGTAGGTACAACGAGTAATGCTAACCACATTAGAGATTAAAGCTAGACTACTTTAAAGTATGCACTAGCTCATGTGAGAACAATAATCCACCCATCTTATGCTACTATATGCTTGGAAGATGAAAAAGAGTTGAGAGTAACTTAGGAGGCTTTGCTTTGCATTTGCAGAGTGCCTGGCATCTGGCTTGGCAGAGGACGATGAGACCCTCGCGTCTTGCCCCGTCTGTGGCCACGTGGACACGTTGCTTGTCAGGAGCTTCCGGGAACTGCCACGTGCTCGGGAGAGGACGCGCGTGAGCAGGTGTCACATCCCGGCGTTGTCAGGAAACAGCTGTGACCTCAACGGCCTCTGAAGGACCATCAGGGACCTCAGGCCACAGTGTGAGCACCACTGACCGAAAGGACGGTTTGGAGAAAATGTCTTCAGTCTGAGCATATAGATCGTGGCAAAAGTGAGGGTCCATGTCTCCCCCATCTCAGAGGCCAAAGTGGAAGAGTCTGGTCGTACCACGTGTCTCCGAGAATGTGGATCTGGGGCACGCCCAGCCTCTGTGAGTAGGAGTGTAAATTGGTCCAATCACTTTATTAGATATTTCCACATTTCTCTCTTAAATTAAGGTAGAAACGCTCACACTCTACCACCCACCTATTCTACTCCTAAGGATAATTAAGAAACAAATTGCAGATCAGTGGAATGGCTCAAGCTTGTAATCCCAGCATTGTAGGAGGCTGAGGTGGATCCCTTGAGCTCAGGAGTTCAAGACAAGGATGGGCAACATAGTGGAGACCTTGTCTCTGCAAAAAAAAAAAAAAAAAAAAAAATTATCAGGGCATGGTGGTGTGCACTTGTAGTTCCAGCTAATCAGGAGACTGAGGCAGGAGGATCTCCTGAGCCTAGGAGGCTGAAGCTGTGGTGAGCTGTGATTGTGCCACTGCACTCCAGCCTGGGCAGCATAGTCAGACCCCAACTCAAAAAAAAGGGAAAAAAAGCAAATTATGACATTATTATATACTTGATGACTATGATTAACTAATATAAGGAATAGTATTAGAATACCAATGAACAGTAATATATATTCACATAAAACGATGCTAAAGTAAAAGTGAATGAACTAGAGCCATGCAAGCATGCACCCATCTCAAAAACAATGGTGAGCAGATAGAGGGAAGGACCTTCAAGCCCAGTGTACAATTTATGTAAAGTCTGCAAATCCAATACATGTTGTCAATGGGCACAGACTTTTGTGGTGAAATTACTGTTATGTCATCGTGCGAAAGACCACATTCCGGCCAGCGGTCACCCCCAAAGAATGATGCCGGGCAAAGACATCATTGAGGGCTTTGGGAGGTTTGACTGGTATTGTTTTATTTATCCATTTTTAAAATTTGAATTTAAAAACCAGTTAAGTTCTGTTTGAGCCTTTGCTTTGCTGGGAAAGAGACGATGGCAAGAGACCAAGGCCAGTGAAAATGACAATGACAGAAAGACACACAATGTCTGCAAAAGGCCTGCGGAGGATGGTCCCACCCCATTTGCCCATGCTTGTGGTGTGGCCGCGTCCAGCCGTGAGGGCCTGGGCTCCAGCTCCCTGTGTGTCCTCCATGCTGGCGGCATGGCCGTGTCCAGCTTCGGGTGACCAGGTTCCAGCCTGCTCCTTGCCCGATGTTCTCGCTAGGCTTTCTCCCAGGAGGAGGTCAGCCCATTGCCTGCTGGCCCAGCAAGGCTTGCAAACTGCCAGCTGCACGGCCTCCCGGCTGGATGGTCTGGGAGTTTGAGGTCAGGAAACACGGGGGCTTCCCTGCCTGCCTGCATCGGAGCTGGAGCAGCTGTGGCCCCAGTAGCTCCGGAGTCAGCCCTCCGGACCTGCTAGGACTTCTTCTGCCTTCTCATCCACGGCCCTGTGGTTTCTGAGGCAACCTCCTTCTCTGCCTCCGTGGAGAAGGCCACTGTCTCTTGGAGCCCCTGAGCTGCACAAAGACACTGCACCACCGGTGGCCGCCGTTTACTCACAGGGCGGTCTTGGCTGCTGGTCTGGAGGGAAGGAAGGGCTTGAAGACGCGCACACGTTTCACGCAGGACAGAGGCCGCACCCCTCGTCTCTCCCTCCAGGTTCCAAAGGTGTGAACGCGCCCTCGGCTGCCTTCCGGTCTCCCAGGGTCTGAAGTGGCACCCCAGCCTGGGACCTCAACAAAAACAGCAAAGGAAAGTTAAGGGCTTCAAGCGTTCTCCAAGAGCCCCCGACAGTGTTGGTCCCGATGCTCACTGGAACCCAGGTCCAGCTCACTGAATGTGAGCTTTAATTCCATGAGAAATTTTAGCAATGACGACATATTTAAAACGACACGGCTCATCCTTCCAACCCAGTGCTCTCATTTCAGCCCCAGTTGCTCGGATATGTCAAGCAGCTGGAGGTTTCAGGGTCTTGGGCTTTTCACGTTGCCATTCAGAGGAATTACGTGCCTGCTCCTCCATGCTCGGGCCTAGCTGTCATGCTAATTTTCAAGGCCTGGCATATTCTTTTTTTTCTTTCTCCGAGTCAGGGTTTCATCCAGGCTGGAGGGCAGTGGCGCTACCATGGCTCACCACAGCTTCTACCTCTTGGACTTAGGCACCTCAGCCTCCCGAATCGCTGGGGCTGCAGGCACACACCACCATGCCCAGATGATTTTTTGCAAAGGTGGGGTCTTGCTATGTTGCCCAGGCTGATCTCAAACTCCTGGGCTCAAACGGTCCTCCTGCCTCAACCTCCCAAAGTGCAGGATTACAGGGGGAACCACCGCTTCCGGCCAGTCTGACATGTTGCATGGGTATTGATGGAGTGGAGAAGCCATGTCTGAGTATGAGCATCGAGGAGGACATTTGGTGAGGAAATGCTGGGGAGGGAAGCTCAGCCAGAGCTTGGGGGTGCTGCTCCCATGGTTTCTAGGACCCACAGACGGTCCTAGAAGGTGCTTGCAGGCTGCTGCTCGGCTGGCAGGGCAGGTCCTCTCAGGGGTCAGGCCACGTGCAGGCAGTGACTTTAGAAAGACATGCCCGAGGTGGTCACGGAGCGGGCCGCATGCCGTGGCGTGGAGGATTCCCTGGCCCGCAGCCGCAGAGAAGGTTGAGGGCCCGGCAGGCACAGGAGACCTGGGGAGTGAAGTTGGGCGCTGGCCTCCCTGTCCCCGTGTCCTCTCCTCCTCCTCTTGTGTCCCTGCAGATCTGTCCCTCCACAGCTCAGGGCTACCGCTGGGGGAGAAGAGGGAGGAGAGACAGAGAGATGTTCCCAGGAGCCCGCTGGCTGGTGCAGCCCTTTGCACTTGAGAGATACGTGCAATTCAGGCTTCTGAAAGCCAGAGCCGGTCCTGGAAGCGCGATTCCCACGCGGCGCTGTGGTTCCTCCGTACCCAGCCTCTCTCCCTAGCTGTTTATGAGTTTTTGCACATGAGCAAGTGCCAGGCAAGCTTTTATGAGTTTGGTTCTTCATATAATAACTTTGTGTTAGAGTATTTTTTTCCCCCTACAACCAAGTCAGAGGTCAGATCCTCACACGAAAACATGAAGAATATTAAAGTTTGGGGTAAATCAAGCAGTCTTTCTGGGAACTCCCAACCCAAAGCCACCTTTTTGCTCAACTACAAGGCAACCAAACAAAGGAAGAGGGAGTTTTTCACGTGGGGTGTAAGAATAACAGTGGCTGTTGCGTTGGCAGCTCTGTGAGGTGGCTCTGTGACATCAAACAATACGTAAAGTTCTAAAATGTGTCGAGCTTGGCCTACATACTCTCGCTTATGCCGTGTGAGTGTGGGCTGACGGTGCACCTGGGACACGTGCAAACGTCGGAAAGAACACGTTGGCCCCTTGAGCAGTGTTTGCGTTGTCTCAATAGCTCCTTAGTTCTGGGAAGACTTTTCAGTGGAACGCCATGCTTTAGGGCAGAGAAAGGTTTCTCCTCTGAGGATAAACTGCACCACGCTTTGAACCCAATGTTACCTCGGAGATCCTGGGTGCCATGACAGAGCTTCACTGTGGAGCAAGAATCATCATAATCAACTGGAAGAGTCTAGCGGGAGGCCACGCAAACGCCTCACGCTAGGGAACTTTAAGGGGAACAGAGCACCAGGCATGATTTCATCAAAATGAGGCACAAAAAACAAACAGGTAGGGACCTTGCAGGGAAAAAAAGGTGATGATAAATCGATTTTTCTTCCAGCTGATTTCTGGAAATAACGAAACCTGGAAGAGTTGTGTGACGCGCAGTTGGCAACTTCTTCTTGTGAATCCTTTTGCTTTTCTTTCCGTGTTGTTTGTGTCTCTGCCTGGGGCCGGGTACACAGCCCGGGAGGCCTGTGCTTCCAAAACCAGGAGGCGGGGAGGAAAGGACACATCGTGCCGATCTGGGCAGTGAGGATCACGCTCAGTGGCACCAAGAGGAACCTGGCTTCCTGGTTCCAGCCAGGCCATGTCCTTCCCGGCGAGAAGCTTGGCCCAGAGCAGGCACCAGGGCCCAGGAGTCACTGGGGGCCTGGCCCGCCTGCCTCCCCAGAGCCATTGGGTTGGGATAGCCAGGCGGTGTGTTCGTGCGCCAGGCAAGAAGTACACAGAGGAGCGGCCGAGAAGGGAGGAGCTGCGGAGAGGGCCCCTTCAGGAGGCCTTCCTGGAGGCTGCGCCCTGAGATTTTTCACTTGCGTTTGATCAGCCGGCCATTCCACGTCCACCTCTGCCCACAGGGATCCGGGAGAGGGGTGCTCACATGGCGCTTTCCCACCCCAGGTGGAATCTGGCTCTCTCGAGAAGAAGGGGAGAAGGCTTTTGTTTCCTATTTAAGAAATCTTTATCCTGTTGGCCACTCCGTGGGGGCTAGGATCAATCCGTGCCCTCTCATGACCTTTCACTTCCTGCTGCGTGGTGCAGTAGGCCCAGCCACATTGAGCCCACGTGTCTGAGTGGCTGCTGGATTTGCTTCACCAGTGACTCTCCAGCACCCACGCATCAGCTGTCTGAGCATGAAACGGGCGTTCCTGTCCTCAGGGGCTGTGTAGTTGCGCTTTCAGGGGCTCACACGCACGCAGTGCTGCCAGACGGCTGCTGGTAAGAGGCGAACTTCCTCGTCTGTGCTCTGCCCTCTAGCCCCTCGTGCTGCCCACGTGCCCACCGAGCAGGGCTTGCGGCCGGGAGGTTTTCCTCAAGTACCTGCTGGCGCGACCAGAGACAATGGGCGCGTCTGACACTCGGGCTTTCGCCATGCCAGGGCTGAGGGCCGACCGTGTGGCCCTCTGCTTCTCCCCCTTCCCCCGTAACACATGGCCACGGTGGGAGGGGAGGCAGGAGGGCCGTGCGGGTTCGGCGTGCAGGCCACCGGGCCCCCTCCAGGCCGGTCCTCGGCGGGCAGGGACCGAGGGTGCCCCTCCGACATGCCGAGTGAGGACCCCGCGAGCTGCAGGCCTGGCTGGAAGCCCGAGTCAGTAGGGAACCGTGTTCAGGAGGAGCACGGCACAGTGGCCACAGCGGACCCTCAGGCAGAGTCAGCGGCTTAAGCGGGAGCTTCCGGTTGTTCGCCCAGGGACCGAGATGTTCTGGGAGGGCTTCCGAAGTCTCCTTCTCCTCCCGCTCCTCCCCGTCCTCCCCCCCCCTTGTTCACCGCCTCCTCCTTCTCCTCCCCTCCCCTT
>NW_007250788.1:200279-215845 GCF_000164805.1 Carlito syrichta | reverse complement strand
AGCCCGGGGTCCGAGGGAGCGGCCGGGGGTAGGGGCTGGAGAGGGCGCCCCACAGGGAATGCCTGGCACCCCGGAGGCTCCTGGTCTGGTGCCCAGCCCCGGGACGTGGAGGGCTGCCAGGAAATGTGGGTTTCTGCCGTCACACGTGGCCCCCTTGGACTCTCCCCAGGGCTCTGAGCCCACACCAGCGTTTGGAGAGGTTTTACTGGGCTCTGTCCTACTCTCAGATCCATCTTCCTCCTGGCGTCTGAGCCCATGGGAGCCCGAGCGCCTGGTCCTCCTGGAGCACCCCGCTCGGCCCCGCGTGAGGTCAGGGTCGGGGGCGAGGCCCGGCTCCAGCCAGCACCGCAAGGAGGCACTTCCGTGGTGGGCCCCCAGCCTCCTCCAGAAGCTGGGTGCCAAACACAGGCCCCCGCTGGGGCTGGAGGGGCCGCCAGGCGAGAGCTGTGGCTCACATCTGGGGCGAGCACTGGCGACGAACACCCGGGACTCGGCCAAGACAGCACAGGTGCCGCAGACCCTCGAGCTCCGGCTCCGGGTCCCGTCTCACCGCCCACCCTTGGGCGCGTGGCAGTGGGATCCTTGAACGTGAGCAGACATTTTCACCCCAAGGAGTGGCGTGCTACTTTTGTCTTGAAGGATGCCATGACTGAAGAAACACCATTGTGTCTTAGACTCCTGGCGAACAAAAAGGAGCAAACATCCACACTAGCAAAGCACATCTGAGAACGCCTTTAAAACCCTTTATTTGCCCAGTTGGAGAGACTTTCTGAAACTCCGTCAAAGGAACACAGTGATGTGTCTGTGTCTAAATCCGTCCTCGTGCCTTTGTTCCACTTCAACTTGAGTTTTTTTTTTCCTTCTTACATACATACACGACCCCGGGTTTCCGCGTTTCTTGTTGAGAGTGTTCGCTCTGAGTTTCAAGACTGCAGTGTCCCTCTTGGCCTGCGTGACGTGGTGGGTGTGGGGTGCGTCGCACTCTGGTGAAGACTTATTTATTTACTTATTTACTATTGGTCTTTAAATTTTGAATTCATTTTAACGATGTGGGTTACGATTCAGGATTAGGTATACGAGGGGTCTTTGCGTAGGTGAAGTTTGGTCCCCACTTCGCCTGGTTTGAGATCAGGCACCCTTACTGATGAAACGTGTCCCCACACCCCCAGCAGCGTCCCACGACTGCCGATCTCTTTCTTATAGTATGATGGTCAATGTTCACGGTCTACCTATGAGTGAGAACATGTGGTACTCAGTCCTTTGTTTCCGTGACAGCTCACTGAGTGTGAGGGACTCTGGGTCCATCCAAGTTTCCAGCGAAGCCTTCCATGCACGCGCTCCCGCATCTCCTGGGTGGAGAGACGTGGGCACAAAGCCCGGCGAGCTCTTCACGATGCTCTCTGACTCTTTCCTGGTGGTGTCACCTTCCAGAGTTCAAACAAGCGGGATTCAAGAAGAGGTTGTCTGTCTGACAGCGAGCAGGAGCTGTCATGACAAGGGTTAGGTAGCATTTGTGAAACACCACATTGTCAGGGGGCTAGATCTGTGGGACTGCCCCCTCCTGGCCGTGCGCAAAGTTGCCTGCTGGGCCTCCGGCGACCCTCACGCTGCTCACGACACGCGGATGTGGAACCTTTCACCTTTAAGGGGACTTCTCGGCCCAGCACTGAGAGTCCTTTGTTGGGGGGCCTGTCCTGTGCGTTGCAGGATCTTTAGCAACCCCTTGGCCTCCCCGCGAGACGCAGCCGCCCCCCCTCTGGTGCACAGTGATGCGGGCGCACAGGCATGGCCTCATGGCCCTGGGCTAGGCAGCCCTGGCGGGAACAGTCACAGACACCTCCTGCTGGGGCAGAGCAACGAGGGCTCCACGGAGGAGGCAAGTCCTGAGGACGCCGGGCTCGAAACCCCACACGGCTCCTGTGGAAGCCCAGGCTCGGAAGGCTACCCACCCTATCCGTGCCAAGAGGGGAGTCAGGTTAAACTTCCTGCGGTGCGTGGGGCGGTCTTCCTCAGGGATTCAGATCAGACAGGCGTGAGGGCAGGCAAGGCGCAAAACAGCCGGGAAAGCTTCACCCTGACCCACCCGGGGTGGCTACGAGGGCCGTCTTCGAGGCCTTCTCCAGGGATTTTCTAATTTCTCGTTTCTAATCGGAGAGCGAGGTGTCTCTTCTCTACCCTACCTGAGGTTCCTGACTGTGGTCTCTGTGACAAAAGACGGACTAACGGAGAACAGTGTGCACACTTACTTGACATCAGTTTTATGTGACCTGGGAGCCGTCGCAAGGGAACGAAGGCCTGAAGAGACCGGTGGGCCTGAGCGCGCTCACGCTTGGCGTGATGGGGCGCGTCCTGGAGGAGTCGATCCCGTGGGAGGAGCCAAGGCCTGAGTGGAAAGGTCCCTCCCTGCACCCTGTGTCTTCAGATACACGATGTTCTTCTTGAAGGGTGTGTGTGTCGGGGGGGCGCCTTTCAAGGGAGGGTCTCGTGACATGTAGTCAGCAGAAAAAGAAGAAATTTTGGGCCAGGTGCAGTAGCTCATGCCCGTAATCCCAGCACTCTGGGAGGCCAAGGCAAGAGGATCACTTGAGGCCAGGAATTTGAAGTCAGCCTGAGCAACAGAGTGATGCCCCACCATTTAAAAAAAAGAAGAAATTGCTGAGCACGGTGGCATGCACCTGCAGACTGAGCTACTCGGGAGGCTGAGGTGGGAGGATCTCTTGAGCCCAGGAGGTCAAGGTTGCAGTGAGCTATGATCATGCCACTGCACTCCAGCCTGAGTGATAGAGTGAGACCCTGTTGCTATCTCTCCAAAAAAATGGACACATGTTTTAAGTATGATGTAAAGATGGCATTAATCACGTGAATGCCAGCATCACCAGGTGACAGGCAGGACAGTCAGAGAAAATGGTACAGCACGATCGAACGAATGTCCTACACACAGGGCCACCGTAATTCAATTCAACTTTGAAAAGTAATACATAGATCACATCTCTTACAATGTGTATACAGTTTTTGGCACCCCGGTATATAACAAAATTTTAAAAGACATTTTAGAAATGATTGCAATGGCAACCAGTAATTATTTAAGCCCGTTACAGTTGAAAATGTAAGGGGTTT
This sequence comes from Carlito syrichta, assembly GCF_000164805.1. Lineage (NCBI taxonomy): Eukaryota > Metazoa > Chordata > Mammalia > Primates > Tarsiidae > Carlito > Carlito syrichta. The sequence goes on along the minus strand of NW_007250788.1, from coordinate 212,728 downwards.
TATTTTCTTTTTCCCAGCTGTGTCTTTAAAAAAATGTTTGATTATGTGTTGTTTTTCTTATTACACAGCTAACAGCTGTTCACTGTAAAGAAAGCCAGAGACGGGTCTACAGCAGAGGGAAGACTGCCTGGCATCGCATGGCTCGGAAGGCCACGGCCATGGCTAACACTCTAGGGTGTGTTCTCCACGCGTGTGACCGTACAGCACTGCCCACTCATAGGTCTGCTTTGAGTCACGCTCCAAGCACCATCCAAGGCTGCCTCAGCCACTGCTGTCTTGGGTTTCAGAGGACACATTTATTTTGTAGACTCTGAAAACTTAACAGATGTCTTCTGATTTATGGTTGTTTTTCAATATCTCAGAGAGGCAGGAGGAAGAGGCAGTATTAGCTCTTATCTGTGGAGTTTTAAAGGTGAAGAGGGCTTAAATGGATTACTTAGTGCCATGGCGTTTGTCAAGGGATAGGGTTTGAATAAGAGCCCAGGTTTCTGCTTCCTAATCCGATGTGCTTTCCATTAGCCTGTTCTAATCAATTAAAATAGATTTATATCAAACTTTCTTTACCAAAACTTTAGGGGCTTTAGAGATAACCCGTACTACCTAAGCCCTTGTGGGAACTCACAGCGAGGAAGAGACGGTGGAGGGACAGCGTGAAGGGACACACAGGGACAGACCAGAAGCGCTGCGTGTGAACCCTGCCCTGCCGGGTGCTGCCTAAATTTGCTGAGCTTTGTGGCTGCCAAAGAAGAAATGCGAGCACCACAGTTCCCAGAGATCGAGCAGGTAGGGCTGTGGCCTCAAGGCCTAGGAGGCATAGACAGCCGGTGAAGACTGGTGGCTTGAGCTGGGGTGTGCCAGGGAGTGGTGGGGACTGGCAGGCTGTGCAGCCGTGCACCATCCAAAGGGGCAGCCGCTGCTCACCTGGGTGGAAAAGGGGCCCCGCTGCACCAAGCCCTCAGAGAAACCAAGACTGGATTTTTATGTGAAAGAGTTTCCTTAGAAGCCAACCCCACGCAGGTGAGGCATCCTTGCCGCGCCTCGGTCTACTCGGGGTGCCCGGGCCGGTCTGGCGGGTGCAAGTTCCTCCCCCTGGCAGACGTCCCTCGGGAGGGGCCTCAAAGGTGGCCCTGCGGCTCCCGGTCACCAAGAACCCTGGCCTTGCTTCCCTCCCCGGCTGCTGTCACCCCCTGCTCACAGCGCAGCCCCGGATGGCTTGCGGCATGGACGCGGGCAGGCACCACGGAGGCGGAGGCTCCGCCAGGGGCCCGAGGGCGGCCACTTGCGGTGTCTGCCCGAGTGTGGCGACTCGCGGGACGGCCTCCTCTCGTCTCTCTTGCCTCCTCAACCCCTGTCCCCGCCGGAGCCGGAAGGTGCGCCCCCCGCACCACCTCGAAGCTTCGTTTGCCTGGACCTTCACCAACAGGCCCCCGTGGCCCCCAGACGCGATGAGCCCGTCTCCCCAGAACGGAGGACAGTCGCTTCTGCGAGACAGGCTCCTGTTCCGAGTCCGTCAAGCTTTCGGTGCTGCCGTGCCTCTGAGTCTGCGGTAGCAGGAAGAATGAGCGGCCGAGAGTGATTTTTCCTTCATTTCTTCCAGCGTCCTACAATGCACGTGCAACATGGCACAGACCCCATCCCAAACCAGACATGAGGGTGCAGAAAAGGTGCCGTGCTGTGCAGGTGACATGTTGATTCTATGCACGCATGCGATGCTGAGTGGATGTGCGTCTGCAAAGTGATCTGGGAAACGAGGGGACCCCAGACGTCGGCTTTAACACAGAACCCTGCCATCGAGACACTGGCCATGAGAGGGCAGCGTTGTCCACATAAATCACAGCGTGACACAAAGGATCCTGACACTGTCACGAGGCTCTTCCACCATGAGGTTTCAGACAAAAAAAACCTCACAGCAACGGCATTGTTCACGCTCAAGTTCGCATTTTTTTAAAACAAAAAATTCCTAATCTCTTGGTCTGACAGCCATCGGGACCAGGCTGACGTTGAGAACGACGACTCGGATTTCTTTTGCATTCTTTTCTCTTTTCCAGCGACTTCCTTGACATGCGTGCTTCGTCTCAGTAGTTGGATTGCTTTGCAAAATGACCCTGGTCTGCTCTTCCACCGTCCCGACAGGCTGGTGAGCCCCAGCGAGCCTCGTTCTCCACCCCCGGAACACCCTCAGCCGTCAGGAGCCGGGGCGTGGCCGTAGCTCCGCCCTGAGACCGGCTTCTCCTGGGGGCTGCGGCTGCGGTGTTGGCCGTGGGCCTGAGGGGACACGCTCGTCAGGTGCCCGACATGGGAGGGTCTCGGGAACACGCAGGAGCACAGGCAGGTTCCAGCCCAGCAGAGGATGAGGGGCTCTCCAGAAAGACCCACAACCAGCTGCGGCTACACTGCAGCCCTGCTTCAGGGGGCTGGGTGTGGCCCTCACCGCCACCTCCTCCCATCCACTCCCTGTCTGTGGCCCTCCCCCGCCTCCCTCTCCCGTCCACTGTGTGTCTGTGGCCCTGGCCAGTCTCCTCGTCCCGCCCAGTCCTTGTCTGTTCCCTCACCGGCCTCCTCTCTGTGCACTCATCTGTGGATGGAGATGGAGATGCCCGCCCCGGCAGGTGGTGCAGGAGGGAGACTCCAGGCTTTCCTGCAGGGGGTGGGAGGGGATGGCCTCGTCCTCACCACGGTGGATCCTGGTGTCCTGGAAACCCAGGGTCCCCGGCACTGCCGCTTAACCTCATTTGCTGTTTTGTCGGGTTTCCTGGGGCAGCTGAGGCCTCTGGGAGAGCAGCAGTGAGCCCGTCCTGCAGGACGTTTGGCTTCCTCCATTCCTCCGTGGCGGGTTGAGGGCCAGGGGTTCCCACGGGTGAGGACGTCTGACCTGGGTGGCGGAGCGAAAGGTCACTGGGGACAGGCTTGGCACCTTCTGCTGTGGCGTCCTCTTGCCTTTTCCCCTTCACGTCCTCAGCCCTTCCATCCCGTGTGTTAAGCGTCCTCTTACTGCGTTTGTCTTGACTTACAAGAGGAGCCTTAAGGGTTGTTTCCCCGCTGTGGTGGAGTCCAGGGAGGAAGCGTGGCCCCCGGAGGAATCTCAGCTCCCCGCCTGTCTCGGCTGCAGTCACCAGAGGCCACCTCACTCTGTGCCTGGGCCACGCAAGTGGGTGCTTGGCCTGGCTCGTGGCAGTGGCTGTCGGGGTGATGGCAACACTCGGGACTTGCCACGGCTCACGGACGCCCGGAGCACACCGAGGCCTCCTCGGACAACACACCGGCCGGCGGGAGGCCTACTTGAATCCAGCCCGAGGCCCCGGGAGGGAAAGGCACACCCGCCCGCCTGGACCTGGCTCTTGGCAGGCCCCGAGGACACGCGGCGCGAGTGGGCAGGAGGGACACCCATGCCACAGGAGGCGCCTCCGGCCTGGGGGGGAGCTGGCTCTGGGGACAGATGGTGGCTTGGGCCATCCACCCAATCCTGGGTGTGATGCATGCTGAAGGCGGCAGAGAGGCCCCAGCTGGGCGGCGGGATGGTGCCAAGCAGAGTCCCCAGGGTGTGCGTCCTGGGAAGTCCTGCTGTCTGTCAGCGGGTTGGGGAGACGGGAGTGCGTCCCGCCCGGAACTGAGGCTGGAGCTGTGGTCGTGCACGAAACCCAGTGGCTCAGGAAGCGGATGCCAAGTCGGAATCTGGGATCCCAGAAGGGACCCTGCCCTGGGGTTTGCAGGAGGGCGAGGCCACGGGGGAAGGGAAGCCGGGCAGGCGCTGGGAGGACGAGGCCAGCTCCGAGGGCCTGGGAAGATAGCGCCATGCAGTATGGCCCTCTGCAGGACGGCCCTGGGCAGGACAAGCCCAGGCAGAGCGGCCCATGCAGGACAGGCTCAGGCAAGCCTGGCCCTGTGTGGACAGCCCCAGGCAGGACAGCCTCATTCGGAATAGCCCGCGAGACCGGGCCCTTGCAGGATCATCCCACACAAGGTGGCCCTTGGGCAGGATGGTCCAGATAGGATGAGCCCCAGGCAAAGTGGCCCCAGGTGGGACAGCCCCAGGCAGGACAGTTCCACGCAGACGGGCCCAGGCAGGATGGCCACCTGCAGGACAGCCCCAGGCAGGACAGCCCCAGGCGGGATGGGCCCCTGCAGAAAGGGCCCACGAGGACGGCCCCTCCCAGGGTGGCCACACAAGCCAGCCGGTCTCTCCTTCCTCGCCAGATCTTCAGAGGTTCTCGGGCCTGCCCGCCCGGCTCACGCTCCATCTCTCAGCAGCCTTCCCTCCCACCCTCCCCAGATGTAGGGATCGGATCCTGCCACAGAAGCAAAACCAGGGGAATGCCGAGGCGATGTAGCACCTGACGGCGTGGTCTTGGCTTTCAGCTCAGAGACGTGCGCGTATGGGCTGGAGCCTTGGTGGTGACGGTGGCCCAGTCTGAGTGCACGGCTCCTGGTGAGCGTCGTGACATGCTAGGTCAGCACTGCCCGCACCTGCCCTCCTGCCGGGTCACGCTAATCTTGCACGCGTGACGTCCCACGCCTCCCACCCCCCATCTCCCTGGTGCACCCACCCCACCCCACAGCCCCTTCCATTAGTTGCCAGGATTCAGGCTGAGTCACCAGCGGAAAGGAGGCAGGAGAGCGGAGGGGAGGCTTGAGTCTCGTCTTCTGGTCTGAGCAGGGAGACACAAGCCTCCCCTCACCCAGCTCACCCCCTCCCTCCCGGCCACTTTCCTGCCCCCCCACCCCATTCTCTGCTCCCCTGTGATTGACGCCAGGTCAGGGTGGTCGAGGCCACATGTCTTCCTGAGCAGCTGCCCTTGACCTGACTGGTAACTTAGCCTGAGTCCTACACACAGATCAAAGAAACAAACACACACAGCCCTCAGAAGAGGAGCCTTTGGGACAACCAAATCAAAGGCCGTGGAGGATTCGGGGACTGGCAGGGAAGTTACCCCCGAGGCCCAGACAGGTGGGCTGTGGGCTGTGCTGCCTCTGCTGCCCTGGGCCTGGGGGTCTCAGTTGTGAAATGCAAGGACCTGGCTGGAGGCGCTTGAAGGCTGGCCCTGGGTTCTGTGAGTGCAAGGGCCAGAAAGCAGCAGTTGGCCGTGTGAGGTCCCGGCAGCTCTTCATGTTCATTCATCAACCCCCCGGTGGTCCGTGCATTCATGCCCCCTCACCTACGCCGTCATGCCCCCTCACCTATGCATTCATGCCCCCTCACCTACGCATTCATGCCCCCTCACCTACCCACAGAACTGATTGCCAAAAGAAGCAAGGTGTCACGGGGCAGGATGATGGTCACGGGGGGGTCCTGGGGCCCATCTGGTGGGCCATTCCTTCTCTCTGTCCTTGGGGTGGCTGCCGAGGCTGGGCTGGGGTGACCACTACACGCTTCTAGTGGGACAAGAACATCGAAGCCTGCTGCACCTCCCCGTTGTCACGATGAGCTTCATTTCCCACTTTATGACGGCCATGTGCTTTTGGGCCTGATCTGGTTCGGGAGCCCCATGCAATCCCAAAAAGGCTGGGAGGCCAGGCGGGGCCACTGTGTACTGGACCACCTGCTAGTGGCTCAAGAGACAGTGGCCAGGCCCTTCCGATGGGCACACAGAGCCGGTGTGTTACCAGATTCAAGGATACATATGTTTACGATAGCATCACCCTGGACGTCTCAGCTCATCATCAGAATGGCCAGAACCTCCTTAGACCTGTGCACGTTTGCCACCACCTGCTCCATACACCCTGTCATCTCTCCATCACTGGCAAGTGTAGCCTCTTCTCTGCAGTGCTTTAAGAACGGGAAACACACACACACATATGCACACACACAGCCATCTGCTCACCCTTGTGAAAACCTAATAAAAATAATAGCGATGAAAGGCAAAGTTGATTGAATTTGGCGGAGGCCTGGGCAACATTCCTTTCCTTGTCTCCAGACAGCCCACCTGGCGGAAGGATGTGATGACACTCCGCAGAGGCAGGGCGGGGCAGGCGAGGCCCCGAGTGGCTCCTCCTGCCGGCACAGAGAGAGTTAAGCTCGAAGAGATGGAAATGCAATCCCTTACCCATTAGCGGGGAGTATTGACCAAACTTAAAGTCAGATAATGCAAACAATAACACAGCTATTGATTGAGGAGATGTCAGGCAAATAAGTACTTATCATGGTGCTGCGGGGGCTGGACGCGCGTCCTGCGGCAGTGCCAGGGCGATGGATGGCAGGGCGCAGCCAGGCTTCCATGGCCTCCGGCCTGCCAGGACCAGGCTGCTTCTGGGCAGGGCTGGACTCGCAGGATGCGCTGCGGTTGTGAGAACCGTGCCCACCATGGGGAAGGAGGGTGGGTTCACACAAAGGAGGCCCCTGTGAGCAGACCGGTCAGCGCCAGCAGGCTGCAGACACCGGGGCCTCTCCTCAGGCACCCACCTTGGAAGACAGTAGGGTGCAGGAGCTTGGGCGGCTGGCAAGGGTGGAGCCCAGCCTCCTGTGGGGAGCAGAAGACAGACGAGGCTGCACACCCTCCCCGCTGACACCCGATGTGTCTCCTCCTCGGCACAGCTGCTCCCGCGCCAGGGCCCCGGTTGGCAGGACACCAGCAGACGCATGTGCCCGCCTCACCCAGTGTGCAGCTGGCCCGAGGCCGTTGTGGCTGGCAGCCTAAATTGTAGATGTGAGATGGCATGGCCGCCTCTCCAGCGCTCTCAGAACCAAGCAGTACGTGACCCAGGAGACGTGGGCATCTCGTGGTTTTTGGAGAGCCTTGCAAGAGAGCTGCCTGGGCTCTGCAGACACTCGAGTGTGTGGGGCAGGGGGTGGTGGGGGCCGTGCGGGACGAGGGTGTGTGGGCTCTGTGTCCTGCTATCCCAGGGGTGACTCTTTAGGGATGCTGTAGGGGCTGTGGGGGGGGTAGGAGGCTCTCTGTGTCCTGCTCTCCCAGGGGTGACCCCGTGGGGATGCGGCGGGGCCGTGTGGGGCGAGGGTGTGGGGGTTCTCTGTGTCTGGAATGGCGGTCTTCGAGGAAGAAGAGCATATGGCTAGCTTTGGTGGGTAAGGGTTCTGGTTTCTATGACCTACCTGGGAAAGAGGAATTTTGGATTCCATGACTCTCTTCAGGGGAGAAATCTGGGTGGGAGACAGAAGGGCCAGAGACGGTCAGAGGGATCGTGCTTCTGAGGCCTCCCAGTCCTTTTCAGCTCAAAGTCCTCAGTTGGCCAGAGTGCCTCACTTCGAGGGATCATTTTCTGAGCCCTAACATTCCCTGTTTGAAACGTCCCCAAGATGCCTCACAGTCTGGACACTGGGTTGGCGGTCTGACTCATAACCACTGTACCAGTATTTCAGTCCAATAGACCAGCCTGGTTAGGCAGTACGCAGTTGTCTCACTCCACACAGAGGTGTTGCAGGTGGGCTTCCACCAAAGCCAGGTGTCTCTATGCCAGTTAATAAGACACATTTCTATGGAAACAACAACAACAACATGGTTTTCACAAAGATTTTTGAAGCTAATTTTAAGTAGACATATTTTGTAAAACGTAGTTGTGGAGAAACTTTACGCATAAACTTTTATTCCACTACACTTGTCTAATCTACTTATTCTTAACAATTATGCTGGAACTGTTCATGATGATTTTATCAGACGTTAAAGCTAGTTACTGTCTTAAGTGTTTGTTGCTGTTATGGATAACAAACAGACAAACATCGAAAGTATCATAGAAGCAAATAAAGTAAGACTTAGACGTGGTTCTTTTTTCCTCTTTCTTTTTTTTCCTCCATGACTGACGTGATCATGCAATTCCGAAATTCACTGTTGCCATGCATTCTGCTCATGGGCTGGATTTGGTTTTACAAACTTAAACATCTACCAGCGACAACACAAACACATCTGGCCAGAAAATTCAGGCAAAACATATGTCTGGGTCTGACCTGCAAACCCAGGCAAAGATGTATGTCTGTAGTATGAGATAAACACAGAGACAGAAACAGATCTTATGGCTTTCACACTAAAACTTCCAGTTGTGTGTCAGGTCTGATCATTTAAGACTCACTAGATGGATCTGACAAATGGGCAAATTAGAATTACCTGATCAGATGGTCGAAGCTTTTTACCAATTTTTGTGGAGAAGGCTATTCAGGTTTTTCATTTGACCAATTTCCAAACAGTTTTTCGTTCTTCCTGATGACAGTAATCTTCTTGAAGTTTGCCCAGGAGGTCCTTTGTATCTATGGATTTTGCACCCATAGATTCAAACAACAGGGGAATAGAAAAATTTTTTAAAAGTGTAACCGTACTGAACAATTGGAGTCTTTTTCCTTGTCATTATTCCCTAACAATAGAGTATAACAACTATTTACATAGCATTTATATTATGTTCGGTATTATAAATAATCTAGAGATGATTTAAAGTATCTGAGAATATGTAGCTAGGTTATATGCAAATACAATACTGTATTATATCAGGCTATATCATAAGCATCATAGATTTTGGTATTTGCAGGAGGTATTGGAACCAACTCCCCATGGACACTAAGGGGCAACTGCATTTCCAAAAGAGAATTAGCAGATTCTAGAGAAGACAGGGTAGGACACATACTCGAAGGCACGGAGAAAGAATACACATTTTTTCAGGAAGGAGTTTGGGGTGTGTACCTGTAGTTCCAGCTACTTGGAGGCTGAGGCAGAAGGATCGCCAGAGCCTGGCAGGTCGAGGCTGCGGTGGCCATGAGCAGCGTGCCACTGAACTCCAGCCTGGGGGACAGAGGGAGACTCTGGCGCCAAACAAATGTAAAAGGACACACCGAGAGGAATCTGAGTGAGCAGGCCTTGCTAAGCTACCCTTGGGTCACTACCCTCAGGTGGCTGTCCTTGTGTTCCCTCATGCTTTCCCAAGACTTTCCAGTCTTTACCAAACCCAGCATAAAAACGGCAGGCTTAACCATTTCCTTGGGACTTCATTTTCTTACGAAGCCTCCTGTGTCATGCAAAACTTTTGTTAAATAAATGTGTGTGCATGTTCTTCTCCTGTTAATCGGTCGTTAGTTTAATTTGCAGGGCCCTGTCTGGAGAACCCAAGATGCGTTTAGGTTCTCTTCCCCAGGGCTTGTGTTGCCATTCGGGGGGTTGTGTTCTTTCTCCCGTAAAGCTCAAAATGCCTTGCAAGGGCTCGGGCAAGGAAGGAAAAGACTTCGCAGCCTGCTTTGCTCACGAGATGCGGTGACAATAAGCAGGACTGCCGTTCTGGAAGCGTCTGTTGTGTCAATGACACGGCACATTTTCAAGTTCTGGGCTGGGTCGATCTGTAAGTGGCGAAAATTGTAATAATTGAGAGAAGACAGGATCTGGGGGAGAGAATAGGCAGTGAGCACAGAGTGGGTGTGATCGTGTTGGTGTCTGTGTTTCATCACCCCTGGAAATTAGACACCGGTCCATGGAATGCTTTCCCCCCACAAAACAGCTCCCAGACAAACAGCTAAAATGGCTTTGGATGATCAGGGCAATTGCAATCTTAGTTTTGTTATATGTAACCACGTTGCTTCTCCTTTAGCGATGAAAAGAGCTTTCCTCAGTGGGCTGTGTTATCTGTTTTAGATATGCCAGATCTTGTTTTTTTAAAATGTAAATCAGCTTTTTAGTCTTTTTAAATGCAGATTTGAGAGCCGGTCCCAGCAATTACTCTGCTTTGTTGTGGCTCCCTCTCTAGCACTGTCTCTGTTTTATGTTTAATCATCCTAATTGTCCGAATTTGAATGAACCTGAAGAACAGCGATGGAGATCATTGCGTGTTTCTAAATTCACAAACAGGTTTAAGCACGCCTTCCTGACCTTCTCTTTAATTCTTTGCTCTCTTCATTGTGATCTAGGAGATTAGAAAACCTCGGTATTGTCCCCCCCCCCCCAGTCGCTACTCTAAATTATAGGTTTCTTTATTCTCGGTTTGCTACTTTGTTTCAGGCTTCTCTTTCTATGATAAAAGCCCGTCTGACGAAATTTGTTAAGCTCACTTTTTAATGCCGGTCCCAGCAATTACTCTGCTTTGTTGTGGCTCCCTCTCTAGCACTGTCTCTGTTTTATGTTTAATCATCCTAATTGTCCGAATTTGAATGAACCTGAAGAACAGCGATGGAGATCATTGCGTGTTTCTAAATTCACAAACAGGTTTAAGCACGCCTTCCTGACCTTCTCTTTAATTCTTTGCTCTCTTCATTGTGATCTAGGAGATTAGAAAACCTCGGTATTGTCCCCCCCCCCCCAGTCGCTACTCTAAATTATAGGTTTCTTTATTCTCGGTTTGCTACTTTGTTTCAGGCTTCTCTTTCTATGATAAAAGCCCGTCTGACGAAATTTGTTAAGCTCACTTTTTAATGCCGGTCCCAGCAATTACTCTGCTTTGTTGTGGCTCCCTCTCTAGCACTGTCTCTGTTTTATGTTTAATCATCCTAATTGTCCGAATTTGAATGAACCTGAAGAACAGCGATGGAGATCATTGCGTGTTTCTAAATTCACAAACAGGTTTAAGCACGCCTTCCTGACCTTCTCTTTAATTCTTTGCTCTCTTCATTGTGATCTAGGAGATTAGAAAACCTCGGTATTGTCCCCCCCCCCCCAGTCGCTACTCTAAATTATAGGTTTCTTTATTCTCGGTTTGCTACTTTGTTTCAGGCTTCTCTTTCTATGATAAAAGCCCGTCTGACGAAATTTGTTAAGCTCACTTTTTAATGCCGGTCCCAGCAATTACTCTGCTTTGTTGTGGCTCCCTCTCTAGCACTGTCTCTGTTTTATGTTTAATCATCCTAATTGTCCGAATTTGAATGAACCTGAAGAACAGCGATGGAGATCATTGCGTGTTTCTAAATTCACAAACAGGTTTAAGCACGCCTTCCTGACCTTCTCTTTAATTCTTTGCTCTCTTCATTGTGATCTAGGAGATTAGAAAACCTCGGTATTGTCCCCCCCCCCCCAGTCGCTACTCTAAATTATAGGTTTCTTTATTCTCGGTTTGCTACTTTGTTTCAGGCTTCTCTTTCTATGATAAAAGCCCGTCTGACGAAATTTGTTAAGCTCACTTTTTAATCAGCACAGGACTTTACAAGGGGGCATTTAGGGGAAGGCGTACATTGCGTGGCTTAGAGGCTGGAGCCAGTGACTGCGTCTTGCAGTGGGAATCCGTTCGTGTCATCCCCCTTCTACTCACCCCTATATCTGCTCACTTATCAACTTTTGGGGGACTTGAACGTATCGATTCAATGAGATGATATTCTGATTTAATAATGTTTAGAACATGAGTCGATTAGATTCTAGATAAAAATTGACCGGGTTTGAAAGTTGATCTGGCTCATAGCTTAATTTGAAAAAACAAAAGCAGAAAAGCCCCAAGAAGCCTGTCACACAGTGTGTTGTGGTTCCTTGCAGTTTGGGGTGCCATGCTTTGGTGCTAATCCAGGCCTTGGTCAAGAGACAGGGGGCCCTGGACTCAGCAGTCGAGTGTGAGGCTCTTTTAGGTCTGGCGCACCTGTGTCCTGTTCGCCACATCTGGAGCAGTGTGGCTAGTCGGGACGTGCTTTCCTAGCATCCTGCTGAGACGCCACCGTCTTTGACTCATCCACGGGCTCCTCAGCCACTAGAGACACTTGGAATGAGGGTCAGAGACACGTGGACGTGTGTGAATTTCTGGTCAGCCTGATTTGCTAGGCTGGGCGTGCGCGGATGCCCCTGAGAGAAACCCTTCATATACCATAGGAAGTCACATACAAATACGCAACCACCTTGACTGATTTTCGTGGCCAGACCTGTTTAGGGTTGTCTAAGGAGACAGAGCCTGGGGATGACCTTGGATGCGTCACCAAAACCTTCTGAGGTTAATTTCTCCATCTCTGAGGCCGAGAATAAGAATCATCCCCAGGGGTGCAATACAAAGAGAATGGACAAGTGTCGCTGCTTTAAAGACGCTCTGTGGTCACACACAAGGTCAGGCCAGATGAAAATGAAACACCCTCTGGCAGCATCTCCTTGTCTCAGCAAGCGAATTCCAGCCATGCTGCGGGTTTACAGACAGGAAATGTCGATTCACAAGGAATGAGTAATAGATAGCTACTTTCTTTGCTTCACACCTAGTTATCATTCCACAACTAACATAATACTACACGAGTGCCCTTTCTCCCAGTGATGTTTCCTATTCTGGTTACATAGTGTAACCTCAAAACTCAATGGCGTGAGAAATCAAACTGCTGGGGAAAACGCGTTTTTAATTTTCCCCCCAGTTTCCCACCCCTGCCCTCTTGCTCCGGATCATCTGCCCAGTTCTTAGATGAAGAGTCTTTTCTAAATCCCTACGCTCTCATAACGAGGATGGACCCCAGTCAGTCTTAGCTCCCGCCTCTCAGATCCAGTTTTTCTTTTTTTTTTTGAGTTGGAGTCTCACTCTGTCGCCCAGACTGGAGTGCAGTGGCCGCTCCCGGCCACCACAGTCTCCACCTGCTGGGC
>NW_007250788.1:197455-198928 GCF_000164805.1 Carlito syrichta | reverse complement strand
CCCCGCCCCATTCATGATCAGCGCCCTCTCATGAGCTCGTAGCCACTGACCGGTAGACACTCTTGAAGAAGCTGATGTGCTCATGCCAATCAATTACCACCTGCGAAGATTATGTCCCCAACGTCCTCTTTAGTGGTGGCTTTGTGGGGGGAGGGACCGTGAAGAGGACACTCTGCCCACCTGGGCTTTCGGCTGATCGTCACTGGAAGTTTCAGGATCCTTTGGGCTGCTGGGTCATATCGCCAATCCAGCTGACATCCATATGCCAATCAGAATGAGATCATATCAATACATATGGTTAGTTTAGCTTAGCACATTCATATGTTTATAGTTTATGTTTGCACTGTGATGTCCATATTAACTTACAGTGATATGTATTTTGCTATAAACCCAACTATCTGCTTTCCCTATCCCGGGAAGGCCGTTCCTGATGGCAAGTCACCTGGGAGGTCAATTTTAAGAATGCTCCTCGGCAAGCGTAGAGTAGAAATTGCCCTGGGAGGAGGTCTGACGGAAACTCCAGAAAGCCAGAGATGCATCTACCCCACAACCGTGTGCCCTGTTGTAATGGCCAGACGATGGAACCTCACGTCTGGTCGTTTTCACCTTCTAAAGCATGAGTTGCTTGGGAGCAGAGTGAGAGGACAACGTCTGGGCTGTGAGGGACAGGCAGAGCGGCCCCCGCGGATGTCCGTGTCTCGTCCCTGGCACCTGGAAAGGGGCTACTCTGCACATCCCCAGCCTTTGCACATGAGTCGAGGTTGTGGGCGTGGAGGGTCCGGGCGCCCATCGCTTTACACGAGCCTTCAAGGCAGAGCCTTTCTCTGGTTGGGGTCAGAGAGAGGCCGTGGACCAGGAGGCAGGAGAGGGAGGCCGAGACAGCTCGTGAGAGAAGGGATTGGCGGCTGGTCCTTGTCCGAGACACAGGCCACCTCTCAGGACAGGAGAGCAGGCGTGGGAAGCCATGGGCAACCCTCCCCTGAAAGCCAGCCAAAGCCAGCGGGACCTCAACACGCCACTGCAAGAACCACATTCTGCCAACACACACTTGCCCGGTTTAGGAAGTGGACCCTCCCCAGAGGCTCCAGACAGGAATGAGCTCTGCCCACTCCAGGACCGTGACCTGGCCTCGTGGGACCCGGAGCGAAGGAACCAGGGGAGCAGGCCCTGCCCCGGGTCTGACCCGAGGATGTTGCCGAGTAACAACAGTAACGTCTCTGAATGTGCGGTCACTTGTTTGAGGCGCAACGGGAAACCAAGATCCTGCATCGGCACGTTCAAGTTCGGCCTTGAAGGCAGTCCGAGAGCAAGCCCCACGGCTGTGTGTGTGCCGCCCCCGGCAGATTTCCAGAGGCGAAGACGGCGAGCGAAGACCACTGGCATCTGCGAGGGAGAGGGAGGGCAAACATCTGCTTCTCGGCGCATCCGCTCGACGGAGCGTCCCCGGCCTTGCGCGCACGCGGAGGGCGATCG
>NW_007250788.1:98196-197301 GCF_000164805.1 Carlito syrichta | reverse complement strand
CCGGGCTCTTCGCGCCGCCGCCGGGTGCGGGCCCGGCCCGGCCTGTGCCTCGCCGTCCCCTCGCGCGCTCGACGCCGGGGCTGGTCCCGGGGCCCAGCAACGGCCGTCCCCGGGGCTTCGCTCCGGCCGCAGCAAGGGCGGCCACCCGCTCCGGGCGCAGCCGAGCTTGGGGCGGTGCCCGGCGGCCGGCGACCCCGCGGCTTCTGTGGGCAGGCGGGGCCTCCGGGCGGGGCTGCAGGGCAGCGGGACGGGGATCCCCGGCGGGCCGTGCGAGCATCCCGAGCCAGCCGGTCGGGGTTTCGCCGGGACCTCCCGGCTCTTGGCCTCGGCGCACGTGAAGGGGGCTTTGCCCCGACGTGGAACCGCGGCGGGCTGACTCCCAGCAGCGTGTCTGCGCGGACGGCCCTCCCGCGCACGGGGCACCCCGGCGCCTCAGGGCGCGGACGCGGGGACCGGCAACCCCAGGCGGGTCGCCCGAGACGGCGCCGCGTGCGCTCTCCTCCCCGCCCGGTTCCTCCGCCCGCCTCAGGCCCGGACGCGCCTTTCGTCCCTTGGGGCCGGGCGCCGCCTCCACGCGGAGCCTCTCGAGCAGGAGGCCTTTCTTCCCCAGCCTCCTCGGCCAACCCCTCCCCGCCCTCGGGCGTCCTCCCCCTTCCGCGTCAGCTGGCCGACTCTTCCCCCAGAGCCCGCGCCGGCCTCGGCGCTGCGGTTGGCCCCGTGGTGGGCACGCGACCCAGGCAGGCCTCTGTGCCTTGGCAGGCGGACAGGCCTCACAGGCGGAGCCCCCTCGTCTCTGCCCGCCTCCAAGCAGCCTGCTCTGTCCTCAGGTCCTGGCGTCTTGGGAGTTCTTTTCTTTCTGCTTTCTCCTTGCCACCCAAATTAAGAACGGTTTTCCTGATTCCATAGCCACCCAGACGAGAGGTGAGTGTTCAGTGCTGAATGCAGAAGCAGGTGTGGGGAGACCTCCTCCCTCCCCAGCCCTCTCCAGGTTCAGGACTGAGATCTCGGAGCAGAGATGAGCAAGAGAGCAGCTCAGACACCGACTTGATGAAAGTTCCGTGGGGCACGGAAGCCTGCAGAAAGGAAGCCCCAAAGACCCAGGGAAACTTGAGTACGTTTATGCGGGGTGGGGTGAAGACCATGACAGTCGAGGAGAAGCATGGTTGGGTCCAAGGGCAAGAAACTGGGCTTGTGGCAAGGCCTGCTTGTCCAGAGATGAGGGCGTTCCATCCTCCAGGTGTAGGGTGGGCACTTCTAAGGCTTTACCACCTTTTCCAGGGAGGGGGGCAGTGGCAAGGTGAGAATGACCTTCTAACTGCTGCTGTCTTCTGAGATGCCAAGGCTCCACACTCCGGAGCAGCGTATCCTGAACTCCGTTGCAAGGACACAGCAGAAAACACAGCGCTGCTTCTAATGGTTCATGTGAATGGCTGGGCCACCTGGACCATCCACGTCCACAACCGTGACTCCACGTGCAGTGGCCACGGGATGCGCAGAGTAGCACCTTCCCAGGGCTAGGGACCAGGCGGGGACGTCTGCAGGACCGCTCTGCCTGTCCCTCGCAGCCCAGACGTTGTCCTCTCACTTTCTGCTCCAGAGCGACTCACACTTTAGAAGGTGAAAGCAACCCGGCTTGGGATTCCTTCGTCCGGGCATTACAACGGGGCACGCAGTTGTGGAGTAGGGATGCTTTGCTGGCTTTCCGGGGTTTCCATCAAACAGCCTCCCAGGGCAATTTCTAGTCTACACTCGCTGAGTAGCATTCTGATTAAAATTGACCTCCCAGGTGACATGCCATCAGGAAGGGCCTTCCCAGGATAGGGAATGCAGATAATTGGATTGATAGCAAAATACGTATTAAATATAAGTGTAAGTCAATATACAAATTGCAGTGTACATATAAAGTATAAATGTAAATCTATTGTCTATAATCTGTAACTATAATTACAGAGTATATAGCTATAATACACAATTAGGCCATTGGCCTAATATGCTGATAATTTGGTTTATTTACCTGAAGTTAGCTTGCTTATGTATTTACTTGTTCATTCGATGTTATTCTAATTGATTCTTGTCTGATGCATTCAGGTCTGCTGGTTATTCAGCTAAAATAGAAACTATTTTAAAAATGGTAAATGCCTTCTGCAGACAGGTGGTGTATATGTGACCGTCCTTCACCTTTCTTGGATGCAGACCTGAGACCTTTTCTTTGAACATGGCTCTCTGTGTAAAGGCTACATTACCTTTCTTGCATTAAACACACATGTCACGTTTTACAGTTTTTAGTTGCAGTCTGTTTAATGTGAAGTGAGAACTCAGAGCCACTTGCAAAGCAATTTGAGTCAAGAATTCTAGAACTTCATTACTTCGCCCCATTCTTTCACAGTTATGTCTCCCATATATAACTGACAGCGCTTCTCCAGTAACTCACCCTTCCTGAGTCTTTCCAGGGAGTCAAACCCATTTTTAAAAAAGAAACTCTCCTCACATTTCATTGGTTTCCACGTGGATTGAGTTACATGATTAGGTAGCGAGACTTCGTCTCCACAAAAAACATGAAAATAAGCCGGTGTGGTGGTGCATGCCTGTAGGCTCAGCTACTCGGAAGGCTGAGGCAGAAGGATTGCCTGAGTCCAGAGGGCCGAGGCTGCAGGGAGCTGTGACTGTGCCACCGCCCTTCAGCCTGGGCGACAGAATGAGACTCCCGCTCAAAAATGAATAAACTCCGCGATGACGATGACCAGCACAAATGGCACGAGAAGGGCGGGGACAGTGACGGATGCTAGGGCGGGTTAAAGGAGCTCGATTTGAGGGCGTGGAATCAGTCTTCTGCGGAGGAGCCCCCAGCCAGTCCATTCAGTCAGGCCCCCTTTATGTGTGGGGTGTTTAGTGGCGACCGAATGCCAGGCACTGTTCTAGGACCCGAGCATGCAGCAGCGGGCAAAACGGGCCGAAGCCTTTGCGCTGCGGCACCTCCGTCTGGTCCCGGCATGTGGTGTGGGGGCGTCAGTCAGTGCCACGGCAGAGGGAAGGGTGTTGTCAGCCGGCAAGTGAGCTGGTCAGCGAAGGAACCTCATGCTGTGTTTCCCCCACTTCACTCTCTTGCTTCCCCTGAGGTCGCTTGTAACCCCCTTTGGCCTTTATGCCGTCGTCTTATCTATCACCAGCTCCTGCCAGATTTTCTCTGCGACGTCTCCTGGCAAGGTACAGTCGGAGTTACCCCTGGATCCCTCCGTGTCATACGTCGTCCTTTTCCAACGCACCTCACGAGCCGATGGCCAGAATGCTAGTCCTTGGGAAGCGTCCTCACCGCCAACCCCTGAGAGTGGGTTGGTGGGTTTCATGGGCACATGACCCATGTGTCGCCGCCAGGCCTGCTGCTCAAAGGGAACTGTGCTTGAGTCAACACTCTCCTGTCACGTCTCAAAATTCCCAATCCCTTGGGACCGGGCTCCCCACACTTTTGATTTGCCCTGGGCTCTGCTAATTGTGTCGTGGGCCTGTCGGAAGAACCTGCAGCAGTTCCTCATTTTGCCTCTTTTAACTCTAAGCCTGTCTGTTGGGAGCCAACATCTATAGCTACATGGCTGAGGCCTGTAAAGGCCCATCTGGAAGATCGCCTCTGACATAGGATATCAGTTATACCTATAATATTGGCGTGTGATTAGTGACCAGTGTGCATACATGGCAGTAAAATAAGTAAATATCAATATGCCTGATGGAGAGTGCACAGCAGAATTATTTTTCTCTGTCTTTCTAAGTTTTACTTCTTTCTAGATATTTTTTAACTTCTATTTCCTGGTAGACTGGTTAGTTAGCTCTTGTTCCCAAAGGCAGTTTCTCCTAGGATTAAGATAGAAACTAAATTACCATAATAGTTTTATTGCCCTGCCTCTAGTCAGGCAGGACATTTTTCTAGTTTCGTTACATGCCGAAACTCTGTTTGCTTCAGCCCGTGGCCATTGTCATGGTAACCGTGCAGTCCATTATCCAAGAGTGTGACAGCTACTATTTGATTTTTAGAATAGACTTGTTTGGATAAAACATACATTTAAGATGATACAATTTCCATCGAAAAGATTTAAACAGTAATAAGCATTCATAGAAAACTTTTAAGTTTTGTTTAAGCTTTTAAGTTCCCTTTCTTCAGATTATGACTTTAGTTCCTGTTCCTGTAGGCCAATTTTAAGATCCTTTGATTAGTATACCGAAACTTTCCCAATGGTGTTGTTTTTGCTTCTAATATGACAATAGGAAATTTTACACATAGCCATGTATTAATATACTAGGAAAAAAGATTTAAGTTTTGGGTTAAAGTCGTAGTTTTATTAGAATAGAATGAGAATTATGGTGTTATGATTTTAAAATCATACGTCAATGATAATTATAAGATTTAATGATAAGGTATTAGCTTAATAGGATATAGCATAGTATTAAAGGTCAATCATTAGATTATATAAAAATTAGAGTTTAGACATAGGAAATTCACTTAAGTCATGGTTAGGTTTTATAGTTTTAGAATAAGTTTTAATTGTTATAGAATTACAGGACACTAGGTTGAATCATAATAGGTTAATGGAGTAAATAAAAATTAAGTCATTTAAGTAAACTTATAGATTATAGTATAGTGTTAAGTAGATAATATCAATCGTTAAAAAATATTAGGAGTCGGTGAACTTGGATTGAACCTAGAGTTAACTTAGAAAGTTTTTGTATTACATCAGGGTTTAGAACAAAGAGTATAATATGAATGATTTATCGAACACTATGGAAGACATTTTAAACGAACTGTATTGAAATTGTGCACCTGTGACCTTGATGTGAGTTTTGTGAAGCACGTCAGGCATCATGGAGTTCGAATTGTTTGCTCGAAACTTGCAAGTCTCGTGATGGTCTTGTGATGCATGGTTTGTAAAGCACGGAACTTGTACGCCCCTAGCAAGTGATTATCACACTGCTGGAGGGTATAGAAAATGGTATATAAGTTGGAAAAGGTTAGAATAAAATTGGCTTCAGTCCCGATCAGACTGTTCCCAGAAGAACTGCCTCCGAGTGGTCTCTTCTTGCCGTCCAGATTCTCCGGTGCGGGTCCTAACCCACCCTTGGTCAGTGCTGGTCACCGACACCCGTCTGCTTTCCACTGAGGTGGACATCCACCTTCCTAGCTCGACAACCTTTTGCTTGAAGCTTCCCTGGCAGAGTCAGGGTTGGGTCAGCAGATCCGCTGCCCTGCGTGAGGCCGGCCTGCTCCCACTGCGGCCTGGCAGCTCGTGCAGCTGTCTCTGATGGAAACAGCCCCCGTCCTCCCTCTGCTCCATCAGGACCCTCCAGGCCTCTTGGTCTGGCTCGCGGCCCAGCCCTCCATCCCGAGTTTGCTCCCTGTCAGGACTGATGTCACCGTGAGTTGAGTTGAGACAGTGGCAATTCTGGCTCCTCCCATGTTGACCAGGGCCCCCGGCCGGGCACTCAGCACTGCGCTTCTTCAGGGTCTTTCTTCTGAGGCTCATCTCCTCTTCGCTTGGGGCTGGTCAGCCCCAGTCTCACGTGGTCTTGCTCTAAGTGCGTGGTCACCTCTGCCCCACACGTGGTGGTGGGTGCTGCACCAGGGCTCTGTGCCTGCTGCCAGCTGATGGCCAAAATGCTAAAAGAAATCGAAAGTATAAAGCGCCGTGCTCCTTTCATTGACTGATTTTGGCAACCCGAGGCAGAACTGGAAACTGGTCTGCACCCTCACTTGGAGAACTTGTTCTTGCGACTGAAACTAGCAACTACATAATGTCTGCTAGGCGGCATACCAGGATGAGATCTGAGTTCTGGTTAAATTTGCAGCTGAGCTGATTTTGCGCCATATGTGCTCAGCAGCGCCATGCCTTCCCTGTTTCCACTCAAGCTCAAAGGTTGCGCTGTCCATGGTGCTAGGTGGCCTCCACCTGCCGGGATATCTGACCTTGTGCATTTACAGCCGAAGTGTCCAGGCTAATTAAAAAGAATGGTTGTCTCCAGCCTGGGCGACAAGAATGAGAATCCAACTAAAAAAGAAAAAGAACAAGAAAAAAAGAAAGAATGGTTGTCGATCAGCTTCTGCCAAATGTAAAGTGCTGTGTTCAGATGTCTTGAAGACATCCACTAAAGCAGCCAGAAATGGGCCCCAGTATTTACCAAGTCGAGGGAGACTCAGGCCTCCTAGCAGCGTGAGGTTTTATGACATCAAGAGGTGAGCAGGCCTGTCAGGGCTGCGCTGGGTGTAGGGTAACGTCAGCCCTCTGGCTTCACTTGCTCACGGCAGGGGTCCCATCTGGGACGTCGCTGGGGAGTGGCTGCCACCATGTGAGTGATCAGATTTGTCAGTTAGATTAGACGCCCCGAGGCAGAGCCAGCTGACAGGGGCATCGTGGGGCATACCGGGCGGACTCAGAATCTGCACTCTCAGGAGTGGGTCCCATTCACAATTTTGTTCATGCTGATGCGAGGGGTCATGTCAGATTTACGAGAAAGCCTGTGATAAGAAGGAAAGCTGACAGGGCTGCCTGCAAGGCTGTCGGCAGCAATATGCCCGGCTTGTGTGGCTGGAGAGGGTGGCTTTGTTTTGTTTTCTGGTGGGAAAGTCCCGGGGTATTATCTTGAGAGAAGAGTTCGTGGGTTTTGGAGTGCGAAATGCCTTGGCTGTGCCAAGACAGGATGCCGTCACGGAGGTTGTATTCAGATCCTGGGTGAAATGCTGTCAGCGTCCATGGCATGCCAACCTGAGGCTAGAAGCCAGGTATGGCAGCAAAAGCACAGCACCTCTATTTCAGCCTCCCTCAGCAAATGTAAAAGGCAACTGTGTTATATGCTTTAACTTGCTTCCACTTTTTCGTGGCCCTCCGCCCCGTCACCCATTTTCTCCCCTGGAAGGCCTCTAGAAGATCAAGGACGCCTTGAGTAAGCACACTGGTGAGAGGGATTCTGAGGCCAGCATCCTCTCTGGAGAACAGAGCACGAGTTTCACCGACCTTGGCCAATGCCAGTGCCAGGCACGTGGAGCTTCCTCTCCCGCCAGCAATACTGGCCTGAAGTCCGGAGCACATCAGCAGGTCCCCACTCATTTTCCTCAGGCTTCGTTACTTCCCGGGAAGTTCTTGGAACCCGATGAAAACAGACTCTTGATGGGTCCAGCCCTTCAGCTCCAGATCCAGGTGGGGATGTCTGGATCGTGGAGAGAACAGAGACAACAGGGGAGACTCGAGCCCTCCACATCAGGGTGGCTGCCTCCACGGCCTCAAAGTCTGCGTGGTGGGTGGTGGACGCCAAAGACGGCCTGGCCCTGGCTGAATACCGTGCCGAGGTTCTCGGGAGCCGCGGCTGGCACACAGAGCTCCACGGAGGAGACCGAATGGAGAACGGAAACAGGCAGGGGAGGAAAAGCCATGGAGTTTGTGTTGCCCGGCCAGGCGTCGCTTCGGGAAGCTCGAGCCTGCTCTGCCCCTGAACCCGGATCGAGAGGCAGATCTCGGGGTGGCCATGAGGGAGGGGAGGGGGCTGGGGTCTTCTTCGAGCTCTGTCTGGCATTGGTGAGGGCTGCCGCCAGGCACCCATGCCTGGGCACCCACCCCTGAGCTCCAGTGAGCCTGTGGGCAGGCGGGGCTGTCTCCTCAGCCAGCAAGGTGGTTCTCGGCATGTGGCCCAGAGGACGTGGCAGGGTCCTACGGGAGCGAGGGAGGGCTGGAGGGTCAGCAGAGAGCTCTTTTGGCGGTTTCCGTTCTGTGGCCAATGACCCTCATCTCAGACAAAAGAGGGCCAGGCGACTGGCAGGCCACCACTTCAAGGCTCTTGGAGTCTGTATAATTCTGCCAGAAGACTGATGGTCGCTTGCTCCTGGGTGGGTGTGCAAAAGTTTCAGCAAGAGAAGAAAAATGTGATCCAAGACAGGCTCAAAGAAACTGGGCTGTACAGTACACTCTGAGGTGACCTGTGTGGACTTACCCTCTGCACGCAAACCTGGAATCCGCTAGCTGGGTCCTTTCCTGAGAGAGGCTGGCCCTGTTCTTCCTGGGAGGGCGTTGCTAGCACCTTCATGCCCTACTGAGGTACAATGAACTACCCTGTGCAAACCAACGGCGTCACAGCCACAGTCCTAGATGCACAGGACACGCGTGCATCTAGGGCAGAGTTAACTGCTGTCATGGTCTGAAAACGCGCGGGAAATGCTGAGCTTGCAGGCACACCACTCTCCATAAAGCTGCCACTGAAATGTGCTCAGGCCCAATGCTGGTTTGTGACACTGCTTCTTTAGCTTTCAATGTTTGAAATGTCTACAAGACATAAAATATGCTTTGAACATTTCATAAGGCTATTAAGAGGGCGAATCACTACAACACGGCATGCCAGGGACCTTGGGCCAGTGGCTCAGTCCTTTCCTGCCAGTCAGGTAGGAAATGACGGCCCAACAGCTCGGCAAGCCGGCCTTCATCTCTCCGTTGTGCCTTGCTGTTCCGTGGGAAGCCAGGCACTTACGTCCACTTCAAGGCGATCTCTTCCATGGACCTCCGCTTTCTTGTGCACCAGCACAAAGCCTGGCTTGGCTTAGAAGCTCGGGAGTGTGTGTTGAGTGAACTCAGAAGAAAGTGCAGAGGGGTATGTTTCAGGCATGACGGGACACCTGGAAATAAGTGGCTGAACACGCCGTCAGCCCAGATCACTGTTTTGGCGGAGAACAATGAACACGGGCCGTCCGCACAGCCCATGCACACGAGGGGCAGAGGAAGCGCGGCAGGAGGGCCGTCCTGGGGGAAGGTGCGAGGGGCGGTGACCGAGACACAGGCCCTGGGGTCAGGCCGCCCTGGGCTGGGGCCTCCCTGGGCTGGAATCCTGGCTCTGCCGCTGACTGGCCACATGCTCTCACGCAAATTACCCACGTTCTGGGCCTTGTAGGCTGCAGTAAGGAGCCTGTAACCCTGCAGCACCTGGCAAGACCTGGGAAGCCTTAGCGGTGGCTCGGGACAGCTCAGTCTCAGCTGATCAGGACCCCGCAAGGCCTAGGGGGAGGCGCAAAGCACCCTCACTGGCAGCCTTGGGCCGCTGTGCCAGCGGCGATGGGTTTCTGAGCAGAGCTTTGTTTTCCAATTTCCCTTGCCCCTGCTCCTGTGCTCCCCTACGGTGTCCCAGCTCCCTGTGCCTGGCACTGCATTGGCCAAGGTCGCTGACACGCGTGCTCTGTTCTTTGGATGGTGGTGATGGTGGACCTCTGGAAGAGGTGGCAGGTGCTCGGCCCTCCGGGACACAGGCGTGGGCGCTCCGGACTCTTGAGTGGAGCACCCACGGGCGGAGACGGCTCTCCCAGCTGCTCTTGTAGCATTGCGCAAGTAGCTTTTCTGGAACCATCTCCGGGGCGAAGGCGGAAGGGGGCCAAGGGCGCGGAGAGCGCGGACAGCCGTTCCCACCGTGCCGCAGGCAGGCCGTGTGGGTCCCGCACGCCCTGTGCCTGCTGCCTGGGAGGCGTGGAGACACCAGGTGGGGTCCGGCCTTCACTGCCGCCACGCCTGCCGCCTTTCGGCTTGCGTTTGGAGACCCGTGCAACCCAGACTGGCGAGCGGCCCCCACCCCGGGCGCAGACGCAGGGGAGGCTGCAGATCCACCCTCTGGGCCGGCACCAAGAGCCTTGACCCACGGAGGGATCCCTCTCACCAGCCTCCGAGGGGAGTCGGCCATCTTTTCTGCCTTTTTGGAGTGGAGGCCCATGTTGTGGCCACCGGGGTGTGAGTGCCTTCCCCTGGAGAAGCCCCCTCTCATCACGTGACCAAGGGAATGACCAAGAGCCCCTCCTCCCAGAAATCCTGGGACCGTCTCTGCTCTTCAGTCACTTTGAATGAAGCCATGGAGGAGTTTTTGAAAAACACGCATTTCATCTTCTGTTATGAAATAATTAGCTGCCCAGGCTGCTCTTTGTTGATGTATTTCAAGAATTTAAGCAGCACAGGAATCCTGAAGCGAGTCTAGCCCAACTTCTCTCCACTTTCAAGGGGAGAGAGAATAAACCTTGGTTTGCCACAAGCCCTTCCTATCTTTTTTCTGCGTCCAGGATTTCTGGTTGCCAAGAGCTTTGTGCACGTGTGTGGGACTCTAAAAATAATACTCCTGTGGACGACTTTGTACTGACCGGTGTTTACAAAGATTCAAGATAAAATGAATTCGTGGCTGACATTGTTCAGCTGTCTGGTGGGGCGGTCACGCAGCACGATGCCTGTTTTTATTTACTCTTTTTATGCCCATGTAATAGCAAAGAGACACAGTCACACAGAGAGCCATGAAGCCAAGCAGCTCTCTCATTTCATTTAACAGCCCGAGGTGAGGAACAGCACCATTTGGCGTCCTGGCCGTCTTTACAGGGGTTTGGAGACAGGCTAGACACATCTGAAATATGGCCTTCAATTCCCAGCACTCTTTCGGGCTTTCCTGCTGAAGCAGCTCCTTGGAGCAGCCCTTCTACAAATGCCGGACGTCTTCATTACTGCGAGCGGTGGAGCCCGCCTGCGGGTGACAGGACGTCGTGAAAGTGCCTGAGAAATGACTTCATACAGGCCGCGCCAACAGTCCCCAGGGCTCTGAGCGGGAGCATCTGGAGAGGAGATGAATGTCGTCCCTCACTGAGGTCTTCGACAGAGGCGTGAGGCTCCTCGGGCTGTCTCCCTCGCGTTGCACATGATGGAATGTCGGCCTGCGTGGAGATGCATTGCTGCTGAGAAAGACTGTCACACGTCCTTGTTGAGGAAAGTACCGAATCCATAACTCAGGTAGCAAAAACCAGAGAGAGTCTAATGAACGCCTGTGTATCCTCCACCTGAAGTAAGTGTGAGTACTCGTTTCAAAGCCAATGGAACCAGCAGTTTATTTAAAAACACATCCAACTCACGGACTTTCCTGAATCGGATGAGCAAACCAGCGGTGAATTTATCAGGTGTGAGAAGTCTGAATCCAAGAATATGCATATTTAGCACCGAAATTGAAAGCACAAATGCGGCTTTAACATGATGAAGCTTTCCCAGTTCTGGTTAATTTGGGAAAAGGACTGATTGGTGGAAAATCTAAATCATACCACATTTGGTGAAGACGTGTAGACGTGAAGTTGACCACTTACAGAACCGTGCAACCAGAAGCGCGCCAGCTGTGAATTTCCCTAGTCCCGATGCTTCCTAACAGCCCGCCTGAAAGGATGCCTTCCGACGTGTAAGCCAGCTGGTATCAAGGGACTGGATTTGGGAGAACTCAGAGCGAAGTGCTCCGAAGAGAGAACCTGGCCGGTATTTGCTGACCGAGCACGCGCCGTGGGCCAGGCCCCACACCAGGCCCCAAAACACGCAGACTCGGGGCGCCACGGACAGGGGCTCTGCCCAGGGCGGGAGCACACCGACAGACCCTCACAAGCGACCGATAAGTGTAACCGCAGAGGCAGAGACAGGTCATATTTTGAAAATGCACACGTTTCTCGCTCTTCATAAGATCACGCTTACACTATTCGTCTCTTATATCGGAGGGTGTCCTGCCAAAATTATTCATTTCAGACGGATAGAACGTGGCTCACAGATGGCCTGTTTGGGAAGATGTTCGTCTTCCTGTGTGAAGGTTGTGGAGGGGAATCGCAGGCCCGTGAGTCAGCGCTCAATAAAGACGAGGAACCCTGTGGGCGGTGAAGGGACAGGCTCCTTGGGGTTTTTGAGTAGATATATGAGCACTTTGCCCTTGGAACCAGAAAATTGTGTCCCCTCCGCCCCCCGCGGCGCCTGGCACCCACGGCCCTTGCCGAGCAGCGCTTCTCGCCAGATGGCAGTGGTGGAACTGGTGGTTTCAGCAGACGGGGCACTGGCTTCGTCTTGTCACATTAGTACTTCGGGGTGGTGACGCACCTCACTTTACCCCGTATTTCCCCAGTGTTAATACTGTTAGAACATTAATTGCTTCTTGCCACAAGCTGGGAACTGTGCTGGCTTGAAAGACATGGCCTTTCTTTTTTTCTTTTAAGCTGGAGTCTCACTCTGCCACCCAGACCGGAGTGCAGCGGCACACTCCCGGCCACTGCAGCCTCGACCTGCTGGGCTCCGGCGATCCTTCCACTTCAGCCTTCCAAGTAGCTGGAACTACAGGCGCACACTACCATGCCCGGCTAATTTTTTAAAAAATTTATTGTAGAGATGAGGTCTCACCAAGTTGCCCAGGCGGGTCTTGAACCCGTGGGCCCAGGCAATCCACTCGCCTCGGCCTCCCAAAGTGCTGGGATGACAGGCTGAGCCGCCCAGCCCGGCCCACATGGCCTTACAACAGCCCCAGACTTAACTGCGACCATGCTGACTTTATCCATAAGGAAAATAAGGTCTGGAGAGGCAAGTGATGTCCCCACAGAGCCGGTAGGAGAGTGGCAGTGCTGAGAGTAGCATCTGGGGATCTCCAAATCCTAAACTGTCTTCGCCATTCACGAGACCCATGCTCGTGGCAAGCACTTCCGTGCGATGATGTCATTCGCCCTCAGCACCTCCACGAGATTCTTCAACTCTTTACCGGCCTCTTTTCAAAACGAAGCTTTGGAGGAACTGACTCACTCCAAGCACCCCACGATTACACACCAACGCCTCCAAGTCCGGGACCTCTTATACCAGCCCACAGGCTCTTTCTTATGATAACACTCATGTTACCCAAAATGTATCGAATGCCCAGAGTAACGCCCTAAGGTTTTTCCAGTGTAGGAAATACTTTCTGGTTTACTGAAAGATAACAACAGATGCTAGAGTTCGCGGGGAAATATTCCTAGTACTCAGAAGGAGAGGCTTCAGTTAGTAAAAAATCAAAAAGTTTTTCAGCATAACAGGTTTATTGAGATGTGATTCACATGCCACATGATTCGCTGTCAAAAGTCTACGACTCAGGGTACACTTTACGCTGTGTCTTCCCGGGGCTGCGCAGTGCTCACCGCCACCCGCGTCAGAACGTTTGTGTCGCCTGCCGAGAAGCCTCGTTCTCAGCAGTCGCCCCTCACTCCCCTGCGACCTCCCCAGCCTTAGGCCACCACCGCCTACTCTGTGTCCACAGAGGTTCTTTGTTCTGGACATCTAATGTCCACAGAGTCATACTGTGTGTGCTTTCGTGACTGACTTTTTCGCTTAGCGCGGTGTTTTTAAGGTTCGTCTGTGGGGGAGCACAGATCAGACTTCACTCCTTCTTAGGGAGTGGCAGTATTCCACGGTGTGGACAGATCACGTTTAATGGACCCATTCATCAGTGGGTGGGCATTTGAGTTGCTCTTACTTTTTTGGCAGCTATGAATACATTGTACAGCTATAAGCATTTACATGCATGTTCATATGTGGGCATAGGTTTCATTTCTCTTGGATGTGTGCTTAGGAGTAAAATTGCTGGGTCACATGGTCACTCCATGTGTAACCTCTGGTATAATTGCTGGACTCTCTTTCAAAGTGGCCATAGCATCTTGTGTTCCCATCAGCGGAGTGTGAGGAGTCCACATTCTCCCACCCTGCCCACTTATTATTATCTGTCTCTTTGATTCTAGCCCTCTTAGTGGGTGAGAAGTGGCATGTCATTGTGGTTTCCCAGATTGTGTTGAGTACCTTTTCATATGTTTGCTGGCCATCTGTGTCTCTTCTTTGGAGAAATGTCTATTCAAATCTCTTGCCCATTTTTAAATTGGGCTACAGGTCTGTTCATTATGGAGTTGTGTGAGTTCTAGATACAAGTCCCTTATCAGACACAGGGCGTGCCGATGCTTTCTCCCATCCTGTGAGCTGTCTTTTCATTTTTGTGGCAGTGTTTTTTGCAATACAAATTTTAAAAACTTCGATAGAGTTCATACACAGACACACACGGGAAAAGGGACCATGGAGACAGAGGCAGACATTGCAACGGGGCAGGCAAAGTTAGGGAGTGCCAGCAGCCACCAGAGGCTAGGAGGATCAGGAGTGGGTTCCACCCTGGAGCCTCCAGAGGAACTGCAGCCTTGCTGACACCTGGCCGTGAATTTCAGCCTCCAGACCTGCGAGAGGACACCTGCGTGCTGCCTTCAGTCTCCGAATGTGTGGTCACGTGTGACAGGAGCCAGGGCACACTGGCAGACCGCCTTTGTTCATGATCGGGGTGAGCAAAGTGAAAGCACCACGTGCTTCTCTGTCTACTCCGGGAAGCTGAAAGGAAAAAGGTGGATACTTTATGTGTTGGAGAGGATGTGGAATCACTCATACACCCGAGTGTTGCTGGTGGCATCCATCACAGCTGCCCTGCCTGGGAGTATCTTCTGAAGCCATGATATGCTTAGCTTGACGCAACTGTCCGACCTACAGGTTACAACCTAACACATGCACACTGACACCAAAAATCATGAGAGCAAACGTGTTAAGCAACACTGCTGATAAAAGCTCAAACTTGGAAACAATACCAGCATCCATCAGCAGCAGGATGACATTGTGCCTGGAGTGGTATTCATATCATGGAGTACCACACAGCAGGTGCTTGCAGGGGAATCGATGTCATGGAATACCATCCAGCAAGTGCCTGACGGGGAGTTATTCATATCACAGAATAAAAAACAGCAGGTCCCTAGGAGGGTCATATTATGGAATCCCATACCGCAGTCCCAGAGACGGTGTTCGTATCACGGAATACCATACAGCAAGTGCCTGGAAGGGTATTCGTACCATGGTTTAACATATAGCAAGTACTTGCTGGGTATTCATATCATGGAATATCATATAACAAGAGACTGAAGAGTATTCATGTCAGGGAATACCATAGAGCAAAGGATGGGGGGGTAATTGTCTCACAGAATGCCATAAGCGAGTGCCCAAGAGGGTATTTGTATCACAAAATATTATACACCAAGTGTCTAGGAGTAATCATATCACGGAACACCATACTGCAAGTGCCTGGGAGGGTATTCTTATCATGGAATCGTGCAGTAAGGGCTGGGGGTGTTCATACAATGGGAAACCACACAGCAAGGGCCGAGGCCGGCATTTTTGTCGCGGAATTCCATATATCGATTTCCTGTCGGGGGTTATTTATATCAGCGGATACCACACTGCCAGTGCCTGGGAGGGGGGTTTTCAGATTATGGAATACCATATAGCAAGTGCCTGGGGGATATTCCTATATGATACCACATATCAATGAAGATGAGAGGCTTCAACTTCACACAACAATACAATTCGTCTCACCCACACAATGGGGATAAACACACAGACACACACACACACAGAGCACGGCTCTATTTACACAGGATTTCAGGCATGGGCAGAATGGATTCATACTGCTAGGGGGCAGGAGAGGGGCGACCCTTTAGAGGGGGATGCCTGGGAAAGCCTGACAGGGGTTGGCCCCTAACAAATGCTTATCATTAAACAAGGCCGTGAAGTTCACAGAATCTCTTGCAATTCACACAGTTGTGACTTATTTGTTGATTTAATAAATGTTTATTGGGCTTCTATGACTTACCGGGGACTGTCTGGTGCTCGTGTGACAGCGGTAAACAAAGATTCCATTGCCATAGAGTTAATAGTGTAGAGTTTCCACTCTAGACACCGGAAGACATTGCTACGTGCTGGCCCCATGTGTCATGCCTCATGCCAGTCACACACTTTGGTGGGCGTCTCCCTGGTGATTTGTGCCACCTGATCCACACCCCAGGGTGGTTGTCTCCCTGAGGAGGCATGACTCCTGCATTTACACCCTTGGGTGGTTGCTACCCTGATGACTGGTGCCTCCTGACATCCAAACCCCAGGGTGGGTGTCTCCTTGATGACACATGCCACCTGACATTCACAGCCTTGGGTGGTCGTCTCCCTGATGATGTATGCCACCTGATATGTACACCCTTGGATGGTTGTGTCCCAAAGTTGATTCTCGTTCTGGATGTGGCCGTGTGAGCTGTGTTAGCCAACTGGGCCATGGCGAGGGTGATTCAAGCAGAAGCTTGCTCACTGCTTGCACACAGAGGCATCAGCTCCTGGAACTCTCCTCTCGGAAGCCAGCTGCTGTGCTTGGACTTGACGTCTGAATGCTGAAAGGCCTTGTGGCGGACTTGTCTGGAGGATAAGAGTCTGCCAAATGTCCAGCCTCAGTCAAGCTCCCAGCTTGCCACGACCACATGGTGCCCTCAGCTATGCCACATGGGACAGAAAATCCGCCCAGCGGAGCCTATCATCCCACAGGCTTGTGAGAAATGATGAGGTGCTTATTTTTTTTAGACCACTAAGTTTTGGGGTTGTTTGTGACACAGCGTTAGATAACTGAAAAAGATAATAAATGGACGAGCAAACAAACAAGGAGTAGAATTGCAGAGTGCATTTAGGGCTACAGAAATATTAAATGAGGTAATGGTACAAAGAGTGGCTGAGAGAAAATGCCAGAGAGTGGTGTGGAGGCGTTAAGAAGATCTCAAAGGCACATGTCCTTGTAAGCAGTGGGAAGATGTTCCGTGAAGAGGGAATGGTTTCTCACTGAGAGTGTCAGGGGTTCTGCAGGGAGGGCGAACACTCGCCGGGGAGTCGCAGCAGCTGGGTTGGAGGTGAGACTCTGTTTTGCCCTGGGGCAGAGCCTTGATCCTGGGGAAGCCTGTCTCCTCATCTGCAGGGGTGCTGGGAGGTCATATCTGGTAACGCAAGAGAAAACACCCAGTGCTAAAATGTGACTTACGTGGAAAGAACATCTATGAAAACAAAAATATTCTGGTCACCCACTTGCTCTCT
Organism: Carlito syrichta; assembly: GCF_000164805.1. Classification (NCBI taxonomy): domain Eukaryota; kingdom Metazoa; phylum Chordata; class Mammalia; order Primates; family Tarsiidae; genus Carlito; species Carlito syrichta. The sequence continues at coordinate 180,580 of NW_007250788.1, read as the reverse complement.
GCGGCATCTGTCCACAGACAATGCATTTAAAGCCCCAAATGTAAGCATACTGGCCATGCCACGGGCTGTCTGTCACATGTTAGACGTTCACATTTATTTCCTGTCCATCGGGACCACGGTTTGGTAGTTTTGACTATCCACAAAGTTGTCACTGAGAGCAGTATTCTCTATTTTGCTAATAAAGAAAAACACCAGCCGGGTGCAGTGGCTCAAGCCTGCCATCCCAGCACTTTGGGAGGCCGAGGTGAGAGGACTGCCTGAGCCCATGGGTTCGAGACCAGCCCAGGCAGCTTGGTGAGACCTCATCTCCATAATAATAAAAAAAAATTATGCGGGTGTAGTAGTATGTGTCTGTAGTTCCGCTACTTGGAAAGTTGAGGCAGAAGGATCACCTGAGTCCAGCAGGTTGACGCTGGGGTGGCCACGAGTGAGCTACTGCACTCCAGCCTAGGTGATGGAGTGAGACTCCTACTCAAAAGAAAAAAGTCAAGAAAAAGAACAGAAAAACACCAATAATTAGCCTTATTAGTGTAAAAAGTCACACCACCCAAAGCCTCTATCTCATTAGGAGAAAACTCGACATATGTCCTGTCACATTAATACCTTACTCAGCAGTAAATTCCCCGGGGAAAAGCTGATTGGCTTTTGAATTGCAATCTGCTTCTTTTTCTTCTACAGATCCTGGCGAGGTTTTCTTCCCTTTCCCTTCTCTTCTGCAAAGAATGAAATTTTTTACAAGAAGTGTCCCACTCTCTAGACAGCAAAAAGAGAAATGGAATGCAGAAAAAAGGGGTAAGTGGAAATAAAAGGGAGGAAATAGCACACTGGCCATAGGAAGGAGAAGGCTGCACGAGGTGTGAGACTAGGGGGCGAGCCAGCATCTGCCATGCAGGGCCTCGGTGCAGATGTAAGTGTGAAATGCTCCACCAGTCCTGTAATTGAGAAAATCTATCAGGCATCCTGACAGCGGCCTGGCCTTTCCCAGAAGTGATAACACTTGAATTTATTTCACTTTTAGAAAAGGGACAGCATCACCTTCTGGTGGCTTTAATGAGATGCCATAAAATTCGAAGTCAAACTATGTTGTCAAGTCATAAAAAGGTAGTTGGAAGTGGATTGTGGCAATGCTAGGCGGTGGGGGTTCCTGTGTCTGAGGAGTGACCAAGTGACCAGAAGACATGAGGCCTCTAGTGGGGTGGGTCACTACCGAGGCATGTGGGCTGCACGAGAGGTCTGGCCTACAGCGCTGGGTGGGCAGGGAGGGGTTGATGGAGACTGGAAGGGGGTGATGGTGACTGGGAGAGGATGACGGTGACTGGAGCAGGGACGACGGAGACTGGAGGGGGCGATGGAGCCTGGGGAGGGGCGATGAGACCGGGGAGGGGGCGATGGAGCCTGAGAGACTGGGAAGGGTTAGGGTGACTGGGACGTGAGGATGGAGACTGGGAGGGGGATGAAACGCCCTGTGAGACTCCTGCTGCCCTTCTGCTGGCCCCAGACACAACTTGGCCAAGGGCCCCCTTGTTTTCCGGCCTTTCCCCTGTGTCCCAGGACCCTTTCTGCCCCACTCTGCACTCTGAGGAGGGTGGAACTGGACACGCCCACCTGCCTTTCTGGGTAGAAATGGTGGTGTCTGCTGTCGTCGCCCACGCTAGGCCACGGTGCTCTGCAGGTTTGGGCAGTATTCAGAGCAGACACAGCCGGCTCCCCCCTGCTGCTCTAGAATCAGATCACCCAGAGCTTGGTCCACATTCGACCCACTCCGACTCTCGGGCCTTGTTGGGGCATGGGGGCGTGCCGGGCCTGCCTCCTCCTGGGTGAGAGTGACTCGCGGGGTCTCTCAGCTCCCCTCCCCTGGTGCTCCATCCCACCTAACCCCCGGCGGGAGCTGGTTAGTTGTTCCCAGGGGAGCGACACGTCCTGGAGCGCCAGGTGGTAGGCGACGTCTTAGCTTTTTGCTGCTCCTGTGGCTAAGCACGCGCGCTCAGAAACAGGAGCTCCGTCTAGCAGCTCAAGGTTCCTCACAGGGAGCTGCCACAGAGTATCTTGGTCCACATTTTCCAGTGTGACATGTTCGTAAAGTCACGTCCGATCCATGTCAGGAATTCCACTTCAAAGACAAGTCGCCAGAGGCCCCCAGTCTTGCAGGCAGTCGTTTCGGCCCGTGGTGCTTTGTGCAGACGTCCTGAGGTTAAACTGTGAACGCTGACCACCCCAAAGCGAGGGGCTTTAGCTGGTTTGAAATGGCAGTGGCTGGAGGAAACATTTTGGCCAAGCCCTCCTGAGGACACCCTACTTCAAAATAGAACACAAACTAAGGAATAAAATAAAAAAAAAAATACTCTTGGGACAGTGCAAAGCCGTGAAAGGACCAGCAAGGCAGACGCAGAGGGAGAAGGTGAACAGGGATCAGGGAACTTGGACGTGGGAATGCGTGCTTCCTCCTGGATGCACCACCGGCCTTGAGCCTGCGGCATCATGGGACATTTCCACAGCCGGTTTGGACCCGACCCCAGGCGGCAGACGAGTCGGTGCGACGCTCGTTCAGGAGTCTTGCGAGCGCGGCTGTGGAGTCATGCCTGTCCCTGGAACAGGATGAAGTTTCCCGAGGCGCGAGCCCGCGTCTGCAAGCCACCCCAGCCTAGTGAACGCCCCTGCACCTTCCTGCACTCGCATCCTTTGTGAGCTTCAGGACTAGGGAGGTCGCCGTTACCTTAGAGGTCACAGGACGCCAGACTCCAGCTGCGGCCGCCTGGCGTCCTGACTTCAGCCAGGTGCATCCATCACAGGGAGCGCGCAGCTGGGGCGTCGTGACACCCGCGGGTCCGATTCTGCCTCCTTCTTCCGTGCGGGGGGCGCTGCTCGTGGGGAGGCCCGCCGTCGTCCTGAAGAAGGAAGTCCACCCTGGGTCTCTGCGGGTGACAGGCCTGGCTCTGGCTTTGAGGGCTCTCCACCCAAACAGCTCCTGGCCAGGCGAGTTCAGCAGCTGCCCCTCCCCCGCCCCGTGGTGGAGCGGCATCCTTGCTGAATTGCTTGCGCGTTGGGTAACGTCTTCCCTTTCCTCCCACCTCCCTCCACCCGTCTGGGCACAGCTGGTGTGGGCCTCTGCCAGGGCAACATGGAAGGAGCTCGGTCTTGGCAGCGTGCAGAGAGTGTGGGAGTGCGTGGGACTGGCGGGCTGGCCGGGGCCTGCTGCTGCTGACGGGCACTCGTGCGGTTGTCCTGGTCCAGGCCAGAGCTGGTCTCTGGGGTGATGCTGGGTGGTCACAGGTGATCGCTTCCACTGCTAGAACCCGTAAGTCATTTGGCCGTGCCGTTGGAGACAAAACTGCAGATGCCTGGGCAGTCTGGGGGCCAGGCGGCCTGGGAGGTCTGGGAGCCTGGGGTGCCTGAGGGGCCTGAGGGACCTGGGGGTCCGGGGGCCTGACAGGCGTGGGAGCCTGGGGACCTGGGAAGGCCTGGGAACCTGGGGGGCATGGGTAGCCTGAGGGGCCTGGGGGCTGGGGGACCTGGGAGCCTGGGGCCTGGCTGCCATGCCTGGACCCCTGAGAGACGAGCTCATGTTTCCATCCTTGCCCCTGAGGCCCATAGTCCGAGCGACTGTGTTTGGCTGTGTCTGAGGTGAGTGAGTCCCTGGTGAAACACAGCTGGGAGGATGGACCTGTGTGCAACTGGCAGTCATACTTATCAGGAACAGTGTCGCGCAGAGCCACGAACTGTCCTCTGGGAATTCCTGGCTTGGGCAGCAGCGTCTCTAGAGGGAATCCTGATGGCCACCAGGATGGAAAGGCCTGGCTCCCATCTCAAACCAGAGGGGCAATGGCAGCACCGAGGGCCATGGGCGGTCCCAAGTGCTTCCTGCCGACCCGGCGTGGCGGGCCGTCCGGACAACAGTGCTGTCCTTGGGCAAGGGCGGGCAGGTCGTCTGGAAGAGTCTTCAGGACAGTCTAATCTTGGTTGCTGTCCTGCCGCGGATCGGGTGACACGTGGCTCTCCAAAATGCGCCCCCAAGACCTTCGCCATGACGGTGTGGAACAGCGCCGATCCTGTCACTCCTCAAGGCAGCGAGGAGGGAGGCCAGCAGACTCACCCATGGTTTTAGCTCTTCGGAGGTGGAGGAGACTTGTTTTCCAGGTGTGTTCCCTCAGATCAGGTTCCGGCAACAGCAGCCCCAGCTCCCTCTCTGCGATTCAGCTTTCTTTGACCCATGACACTGACACACTCAAGTACCTGTGACCTCTCTGTCACGTTAGAGGCCGAGAACTCAGCAGGGTGGGAGCAGGCGTGACTGCCCGGGAGCTGCAATCACATCTCCTCACGTTCTGGTGCCAGCATCTCTTCCCTCGACACCAAGGTGCCTGGGAAAGGTTCTCAAGGGAGCTCGAAGGCTTGTTTAAGGATGCAGGTCCGGGGCACCGTGAGTCAGTGCATGCCAAGGCGAGGCGGAGGCTGTGCCTTCACTTTCTCCCTGACACGGTGGGCTGGGTGAATTGCATGCGACTCTCCAAGGCATCTTGGAAACAAGCACTGTGTGTTGCGAGTGAAGGTGCAGACCCATGTCCGCTCTTCTTTTGATCCGTTCCTCCAGCGCGACGGTAAATCCAGCCCGTCAGAGGCATGTATGGAGCCTGATCATTCCGTCCCTCGTTCACTCATTCAGCATATGTTTGTTGAGCCTCTGTCCCGTGCCAGGTGCTGGGGACCGAAAGGTTACCGACACAGAATTCATCTTCAGGGACTCTCAGCGCATTTTGTTTGAGAAGTCCTGAGGCTTACCTGGGCTTCGAGGGATGTGTGAAGACAGAGCTTTATGCCACAGGAAAGCGTGTGAGCTCTGATAAGAATGCAAACCTATTATTGGCTAAGAATTCTTCCCTACTGGAAACGTGGTTTTGCTTCTTCGAAGGCAAGTGGGGATCTTTGCCGTACACCAACCAATCTGGAGCATTAGCACTTTTATTTTTGGATTGGTTGCCAGCGTGTAAAAGCTGGGAGGTTTCACATTAAAAATCCATCTTCCATCCAGCGACATGAGGCCCACATTGCCCCATGGCCAGAGTGAGCCGGAGTGAGCTCCAGTTATCCCTTAGGGGATACCCACACGTAGATGCAGTCCTCACTGTTCCATATTGCCTTACTCCAGACGGCTTCACATTCAGCTGCTTGTCTGGTTTCCTGGCCTCCAGGAGTCAGTCAGACAAAAAGTATTGTCAGTAAAGCAGTCAGAAAGCTTTCACTGGGACACTGCTCTACTTTTTTTTTTTTTTTGAGTCAGAGTCTTCACTGCAACCTCAACCTGCTGGACTCAGGTGATCCTTCCACCTCAGTCTTCCAAGCAGTTGGAACCAGAAGCGCGTGCCACCATGCCTGGCTAATTTTTTGATTTATTATAGAGACGAGGTCTCACCAAGTTGCTCAGGCTGGTCCTGAACCGGTGGGCTCAAGGCAATCCTCTCGCCTCCCCCTCCCAAAGTGTCAGGATTATAGGCATGCGCCACAGCCCCCGGCCGTGCTCTACTTTTGTGAGCTTGTTAGGTACTGTGGGAGAAGAAAAGCATTCCTGTCCACAGGAGGAGGAAGGGGGTGACATATGCACCGGAGGGTATAGACATGACCAGGAGGAGGAATTCAGGATGGCGGATGCCACCGATGATCTCAGCCATCTCTCTGGGGTGCTGGGAAGGCTGTGGAGACACGGACGGGTCGGTAGCACTGTTCTGTCCTGTGACTCTCTAGGGGCCACACAGAAAGTCTCGTGCTCAGGATGGTCACTGCTGAGGAAGGCCCGGGCACTATTTTAACGTTCTAGGTTTAGTTTCGTATCGAGGTTCTGGTGAGACCTGTGGCTTGGGTTTGCTTCTGGAGAGGAAGGCCGGTGTAGAAAGCAGGAGGGCCCGAGGTCTTACTGCCCTTAAGTGAGGAAGAGTTGGCTACTTTCCTAGGAGCAAACTTATCGCCCGTGATGCCCCCACTTTGCTGGTATCTGGAAACAGGGACTTGTCGCCATGGCAGGACAGTTTAAGGCTGTTGCTGATGGTGGGGATATTCCAGCCTCTTAGGTGATTCAGCGCACACGTGCCTAGGTATGGGACACTGCCTTCTAGCGGTAAGTGCCAAGCAGGGAGGACGCCAACCTCCTGGAAATGTCAGAGAGTCTTTGCCGGAGCCTTCGCGGACTCAGCATGTGCTGACCACTCGCGTCTCAGACCCGCTGCCCCGTGTCTTCTGCGTCTTATTGGACTCTCACAGGAGCTGTAGGAGGGGAGCCCTGGTGGTGCTCTCGTCTGCAGATACAGCGGAAGCTCAGAGAGGAGAGGCGACGGGGCCAGCCAACAGGAGGCACCATAGCATGCCATGCCTGTGTCCGAGATTCAGGCTCAGCATGCCCTGCTTCCCCTGAAGGCTATCAGCTTCTGGCTGGCCCTTTATAGAAGAAACCGGATAACTGAGCATGGACACATCCAGCTTGCAGGGGGCCTCACTGCTGAGCAAGGGGTACGTGACTTCCTTCCTCCTTCCCCTGTGCCTCGAGCCCTTGCTGAGAGGTCACAGAATCAGGGCAGACGGCGTCACCAGCAACAGTATCAGTTCAGGGAGGGCCCAGGCTGCGAGCGAGGCTGGCCTTCCCACGTGAGGAGTCCAAGTCCCCCTCAGACCCGCCCGGGAGTCCAAGACCATGGCCCCCGCCGAGCTGCCCGGGGATCCAAGGCACAGCTCCCTCAGACCCGCCCAGGAGTCCAAGGCCAAACTTCCTCAGACTCACCCAAGAGTCCAAACCCATGGCTCCCTCGGACCCATTCAGAAGTCCAAGGTCACGTCTCCCTCAGACCTGCCGAGGGGCCCAAGGCCAACACTCCCCTTTGGACCCACCCGGGAGCCCAAGGCCAAGCTCCCTCAGACCCCCTAAGGTTTGCCGCAGCCACCCTCCCGGAGTGGGGCCTTGGTGGCCGCCTGGCCCTCCGTCACTGGGAACGAGCGGGCCTGCCTCCCTTGTGGGCCTTCCCTCCTGCCGCTTTCTCTCTCGTCTTGGGAAGAACGGCTCCTGTGTCTGTACGGCAAGTCCACAGCCGTGCCCCTTGTGCCCCCACCCCTCCCGGAGCCGGCATCCCCAGTTATCTGTGATGCCTCCCTGCCTGGAAGCCCTGCCCCTGCCACCGAGCCTCTCAGGGAGACTTGGAGGCCAGGGCAGGAGCTCAGCCCCTGACTCTGGCCATTTGGCCACCAGCCCATGTGTTCAGCACCGCCACGCACCTGCCATGCCACCCTGTCAGTGCCCTTTCCTTCCAGGGCTCCAGTGGGAGTGACTGGGGCCTCCACCGACACAGAGGGCTTTTGGCCTGAGCTCTCGTCTCGGTGCCAGCTGCTTCCCTTCTGTTCCAGCAGTCTTCATTCAGAGTTGGGTAGAGCTTCGGTGAGCGGGTACTCAGATGCACCTGCGCGATCGGGCACCGGAGCAGGTTGTTACTGCAAGAGCCGGCTGGAGCTCCCCTCACTGTGACAGCAGGCCACGTGCATACGCAGAGGCACACGGGTCTCAACACCACACCAGAGCCAGAGGAAGCAGAGGCCATCGCTGAGAAGCTCGGTGGGTAAGGAGCTTGGGGCGACAGTAGGAAGTTCACAGAGCGATGGTGGAGCCTGACTCCTGGCCGCTTTGGCCCGGGAGCTTGAGAACGCCCAAGAATCCTTCCTGCCAGGCATGACTCCTTGTCATCCTGCCACCCCGTGCCTGCTGCATTGGCTGAGGAGGGCGGTTGGTTTCCTAAAGAAGACAGGGACACAGGGCAGAGCCCACCAATTCCCAGAGGTCTTCAGGGGGCCCCAGTTAACCCCTCGGGCTCTGCAGCTGAGGGGAGCACATTGTGAGCCTACGAGTTGCCCCTTCCTGAGAAAACAGCAGGGGCTAGGCCACCCTGGAGCCGCTGCCCCAGGACCCCCCCGGCCCTCGTCCTAGAACCCCCACCCTGGGACCCCCTGGGCCTCCCAGAACCCCTGCCCCATGACCCCCCCGGACCCTGGCCTGGGACTCCTTGGACTCTTGCCCTAGGACTCCCAGGACTCCCTAGCTTGGGACCCTCCCCCTGGGATTCCCCAGGCCCCTGCCCCAGGATGCCTTTGCCAGACCCTCACCCTGAAACCTCCCACCTTGGGACCCCCGCCCCTCAGGACCCCGCCCGGGATCCCCCTCCAGATGGCTCAGAGTGACTGCATGAGGACCCCAGTGCATCTCTATGGTTCTGGCACCTTCCATCCAAGTCACTGACTCAGCTTAACCTTGCTGAGCTTGCAGACCTCTCGGGGAAGTCGGAGCTGGAGATGCAGTCACTGCAAGCTGTCGCACATGATTAAGGAGCTGGAGAGAGGGATGTATGTGGAAAGACGAACATCACCACATATGGGGGGCCTGGCACGGCTGGGCTGAATGGCTGCAGGTGTTTGAAAGCTGTCCTGCAGGCCGTCTGTAGCCTTCAGTGGGCACCAGACGGCTTTCAGAGGCTTGGAGGGCAGTTTGGTGGCCCAGCTGAGCTGAGAAGGACAAGTCCCAGCAGGAGATTTTCTGCACTTGTTTTTGACACCAGCTTTCTTTGGAGTGTGGAACTCGATGTCCCGTGCCATCAGGTACAGTTCTTGGGGGCCTGCAGGGTCCCCGCCTCCAGGGCTCCTCTGCCTCCTGTCCCTGTCTCCCCACCGAGCCCCCACTCCTGCCGCCCTGGCGCTCCCCATGCCCCGCCGCCTGCCACCACTCTCGTCAAGCACCCTGGAACCCAGGTCTTAGGATAGTGCAGCTAGAGTTAACGGGATGAGCTGCTTCCTATTAAGCTACTGCCAGGTGCTGGTGCGGTGACACACCCCTGTAATCCCAGCACTTGGGGGGGCCAGGGTGAGAGGACTGTCTGAGCCCAGGAGTTCAAGACCTGTCTGTGCAACAGGGCGAGACCTCACCGCTACAATAAATCACAAAATTAGCTGGGCATGCTGGTGTACGTCTATAGTCCCAGCTACTTGGAAGGCTGAGGTGGAAGGACTGCAGGAGTCCAGGAGGTTAAGGCTGCGGTAGCCATAATGGTGTCATTGCACTGCAGCCTGGGTAACGCAGTGAGACTCTGACTCAAAAAAAAAAAATCAAAAACCAAAAAACTACCTGCCAGGTAGGTAACTGGATCTCCATATAGTGCTGGCCACACCCTTTGTAAGTGTTGAGACTCCAGCAGTGTATGTGTGTGTGTGTGTGTGTGTGTGTGTGTGTGTGTGTGTGTGTGTGTGTGTGTGTATGTAAGTGGAGAAGATTGGGTGCTGTTCTGTGGCCTGCCCTGAGCCCACAAAGGCCTCAGCCCATTACCAGCAAGGGATGTGTGGGGTGAGATCAGTGACCCTTTGGAGCGGCCCAGGAAGATGTCTTCAGGAAGTAACACCGAAGGCAAAAATGGACCTGAGTGAGGCGGAGGTGGTGGGGGCAGGAAGAGATGTGTCTCCCTCCGTCCAGCCTGCTGGAATACAATGGCACCGGTCATGCAGCTCGAATAACAGGCATGTGTTGCCTGTGGCTCTGGAGTCTGAGCAGTCCAAGGTCAAGGCGCCAGCTGACGGCTCTTGGCGAGGGCCTCTTCTGCCTGGCAAATGGCCTTCCCTTCTCACTGTGTCCCCACGTGGTGGAGGCTGTGCTCTGGTGCCTTTCCTCTGGTGACAAGGGCTCGGATCCCTGCTGGAAAACCTGCACTCATGACTGCCTCTAACCTAGTTGCCTCTCCCGGGCCCCATCTCCCAGGCTTGGCCTGTCTGGGCTTTTGACACGCCTTCCTCGCTAAGCTTAATCGTGTCTAGCTTTGGATTTAAATCGAGAGACAGGCAGCTCTTCCTTTCACTTGAACCCTTAGAGGCCACTGCAGGGCTACCAATTGGCCTAATTTCAATATCGTTGTGTCTCGGGGACCAGGGAGGCCCAAGTAGGGCGAGGACTGAGGAGGGGCTGGTCTTGCTAATTCAGATAGCTGTTTTTGTGTGGCACAGTTGTGGTCTCCCAAAACAATGGCAACACCAAAGATCATTGATCACAGACACCATGACAGATGACATAATAGGGAAAAAGTCTGAAGTGCTGTGAGAATTACCAAAATGTGACGGAGAGACTAGCAGCGCGCACACACTCTTAGGAGAAAGGCACCAACAGACCTGCCCAGCGCAGGGTGGCCAGGAACCTTGCACTGATGACACATGCTCTGCTGGCGGAGTGTACTTCTCTTTCTCTGCAGAGCAAGTCAGAGCGAGTGTGTCTGTGCGTATTCCCTGCCTCAGTCCGTCTCCTGTGCACACCCAGGTCTTGTCCTGACCCTATGCGATGGCCTCGGGCTGCGTGCTCACAGCTCCCAGGCCACGCCTCACCTGTGCCCTGAATACCTTCTCCTGTTCCTGGATTGGCTTACTACTGTTTGGGCTTGTCTGCCTCCCTCCTGACTTTTCTGCCAAGATGCACCTTGGAAAGCTCCTATTCCGGGACGCCTTCTGTGTGGGGTTCAGGCCGCTTCCTTGGCAGCCCTGCAGGTCCTTGTGCTCGTCTGTCTGGCACTTACTCCACGTCACACAGATTCAAGTGTCCGCTGCCCTTCTGGCCTGTGAGCATGTTGTGGTCTCTTCTCAGTTGCCTGGGGTCTTGCAAAGTGTTGGGCCCAGGCGTGTGCTTGGTAGATATTTGTTGAATGAATGAACAAATGGTGGATCTGCACACATGTTCTAAGATTATAGCACGAATGTGAAAATGCCTGTGGATTAACAATACACTGGAGCCCAGATGGTGAGCTATTTTGAAGCTTCTGTTTTGTTGAGTAATTGAAAAAGCATGTAATCCCTCAGCCACAAGTGGTTTAACTTTTTTTAGTGGGTGAATTGCAGGTGTCTCTCCTTAAAAGTAATTTCCTTAAATGGGATAAAATTTATTTTCTTGGCTCCTGTTAGTTGGGTTATTATAATGTTTTAAAATACCTGGCTTAGATTACTTGAAATTCTTCAATTATACTTTAGGCAGCAATTAGCATCATGATATTACCTATTAATAGCAGCTCCTACGGGAGTGAAGTCACATGCAGTTTAGACGGATCGGAAAATGGGTGATCAGTGGCATCCCATGAAACCAGCATGGCTGTTGGGAAGACTGCCCTTCCCATCACCGTGATTGTCTCCTAGGACTTCTGCCAGAAACGTGGATTGCCGTTCACTCTGTCACTCCGAAAAAGTGCAACGATGACCATGTGCGGGGAGTGAGGCGGGCCCTGTGGCAAGTGTTCGCGGGACATTTCAAAGGGAACCGTTTGTGCTGGCTGGGAGAGCTGCGTGACCTTTCTGGTCTCAAAATAAATGATGGGTTCATATTTCTTTCCGTTACCAAGCGTTTCAGTGACAATGAAAAGACACGGTGACTTCAAGGGGAAACATGGAATAATGGTTTGCACTTGAGGAACACAAGGCTTGGGGTCTCCGGGCAGCCTAGGCGTTTAGCTGGGAGATAGAGGTGGTAAACGTCAGTCTCTGCGTTGCTTCACCTCTCTCCATTTATATCTGCATGTTCATTACTGGCCATGAAATTACAGTGGGGAGAGAGTGTCTCGGGACTTCGAACACCTGCTGACTGGGAAAGTGGGCGAATGGAACTGGAAAGCTTCAGAAGACTTGGAGGTGAACATCTTTTCTCCAGACCCTGGTCACACTGGCACGTTAGCCTTTCATGAGGACGGATGAGAGCATTCTTTCAGAAATGCCTCTTGTGTGCACCAGTAGGGTTGAACAGGAGGGAGCTGGAAAAGTCTTTTCTGATGTGTATTGGAGCAGATGTCAAAGTAATTTTGCACCTTGGATTCAAAATTCAAATTTTGTGCCTGTGACTTATTTGTATGATGAAATTTGGGATTCATTTTATGACTTTCAAAGCTGGGAGTGCTGTGGTCTCAGGATTGTTTTCTCTTAGGCATCGTATCTGTCCGTGCTGGCCGAGTTTCAGGTGCTGGCGGCTTTCTGCACAGAGCTGTGTCAACGTCAGAAGTGCCACTGAATGACGGTAATGGTCATAAGTACATATGTGAAAAGGACAGAACTGGGTTCCAATTCTCTTCGGCTGGCCTTGATATTTGACTTTACCGACTCAGTTTTGGGGTCTCTGAAGCAAAGGACACTGGCAAGTCCCCTGTTGACACCGAAGATGGGGAACGCCATGCTTGGCAGGGCTTTCAGCCCTTGAAGAAAGGTGCTTTGGACGCAGGGGGTTATTCACGCCCACTAGCATGCCTTACAGGTTGATGTTGTGGACAGGAGGAAAGCTCCTGCATACGTACAGTTTGAGACTAACTTCCACATGAGAAAAAGCAAACACAGCAGACACGAGGGCTGGGAGACCCGACTCTCTCTAGAAGCGCGTGGCTGCCGCTGAGACCAGACCTGCCAACTGCTGCTCACAGACTCTCCTTCTCGAGAGACGAGCTGCGGTTTTTGCCCCGCATCCTGACTTGCTTCCCCCACTCTCTCCTCCCCCAGGCTGTGCATTCTGGCTCAAGGGCACTTCCAGGAGGCACGGATCGAGTCCCCGAGCAAGGAGACAACATCAGCCATCTAAGTCCTCAAGACTGGTTTAAACCCACTTGATGTGGCTCAAGTCGTGGCTCAGCAATGAGCAGGAACGGAAGAGGGAACGAAGGAGAAAAGCGGCCCATCCGGGGCGCCCATGGAAACACCCGGAATCCAGTGCACACAGAGCTCAGGCCAGGTCCTGAGGGACACGCAGGACACCTGAACCTGGCGTGGCCTCCGAAACTTCGCGTGTGTGGGGAGAAAAGGCAGGCAGGTGGCTTCTGAGGGCATGCCGGCTCATGCCAGTAGCCCCAACACTTTGGGAAGCTGAGGCTGGAGGCTAGCAAGGATTGTTTGAGCACAGGAGTTCGAAACCAGCCTGGGCCACAGAGCGCGGCCTCACCTCTACAACACAAAGTGCAGCAAACAAACAAAAACTAGCCAGGATAGGGGCACATGATTTTAGTTCCAGCTACATGGGAGGTTGAGGTGGGAGGATCAGTTGAGCCCAGGAGGCTGACACTGCAGTGAGCCATGATCATGCCACTGCACTCCAGCCTGGGTGACATTGCAAGACCCTGTCTCTAGAATAATAATAATAATAACAGCAAATGGTCTATGAGACACGATGAGGCAACACTAGAGTGTCCTGTCCCTCCATCTCCAGATCATGGCCTCCCACAGGGACCTGGAAATCCACGCGCAGCCTCCTTCCACATCTAGGAGAGCATGCTGGGAGCAGAGGTGCATCGTGTGTGGGCAAGGGGAGCCAGAACTGGGGCTGTCCCCGGGACGCTGCCACCTCCGTGGCCGCACACCTCTGCCACTGTTAGTGAGGCCCCCAGAGCTTAGGCACAGTGGGCTCCGATTCTTGGTTCAGAGCCCCGACCTCCTTTCCTCCTCTGCTTCCTCAGAAGAAAGTGACTTCTCAAGGATCTTGAAAACACACAGTGCATGACACCTTTTTCCCACAAGGATGGAACCACGTCCTGTCCCCCAAGGGTGCCTGCGGTGATGGTGACTACTGTCTTGAGAACCCTGAGGCGACCTTCATGTTTTGTGAAAGGGGAAGAAACCCAGCCAACCAAACCAAGCAGACTGAAGCATAAGGAAGTCCAGCTCTCTGTGAGCGAGGAGACATGCGCTGAGCAGCAACGGTGAGCAGCGTCCGCGCGTCTGTTTTACTTACTCTCCGTAGTAAGGTGCACAGAGGTGCTGCTCTTCCCGTTGTATTGAGTGGGAAGCTGAGGTGCCCAGGAGCTGAGCCCCTGCTCACAGTGGTGCCTTGACGGAGCCGATGGTGCCTCCGTCTTCTGCTGCTCAGGGGCGCGTTCCTTCCATGCCCACAGCTGCTCTGGCTGAAAGGGGGGGTGCATCTCGTGGGGCAGGATGTTCTGGATGCAGGCATCCAAGGAAGAGTTGTCAGGCTGGTTCTTGATGCACTGCAGGCCACAGCCAGGCGTGGGAGAAGGCAGATGTGAAGGTTGTGCTTTCCCGAGCTGGAGGGTCCGTGTGATAAAACCACAGGTTGCACAAGTGCGAGGTGCCTCTGGAAGCCCGTGCAAGGGCAAGTTCACTCCCGGCTCCCAGCCACAGAGGGCGGAGCAGTGAGACCGACCGCCTCTGCCGTTGCTGTGATTTGGGAGGCTCAGGCACCTCTGTTAATTGAAGACAAGCGGAGCTGACCTTCTCCCAGGGCTGGCGGGACGCTGGCTTCCCCGGGAAGCGGCTGGCTCCCTTCCACGCTGCAGCACTCTGCCCGCCAGCTGTCCCGGGTGGTTGGGTTCTGCTCCACCGAGGCACCTCTCTGGGAGGGCTTGGGCCGGGGCCGGGGTGGGCCTTCTGTGCCGTTGGAAGCTCGGGCGGAGTGTCTCCTAGTGCCTCCCACTCCTCGGCGCCTCTCGAGTTGACGGTCCTTTTGCGGGCTCACGGGGCTGTCTGTGTGGGACGAGCTGCTCTGTGGTCAGGCTTCAGTGTTCCGTTGCTCAGCGCGAGGGTCATTAATTACAAGAGCTGACTCCGAGCAGAGATTGTTGGAGGGAATCCAAATGAAGCCAAACATCTAATTACCAGTGAGCAGGAAGGCTTTTGTTGTCATGGCAGGGGTGAACAGAACAGTTAGTGCACTAGAAATCAGAGGTGGTCACAACTCAGGGTGCTTGCTCTCCTCAAATAATGTGAAAATTTGGGATGTTTGTTTTTTGGAGATACAGTACAAGAGCGAACCATAACCAGACAAACCAGAACCAGAAGCCAGGCTAGTGCCTTAAATAAATATGTGTTCCCCTTTGCAATCATTATCGTGTTGCCTTTAACAAGGGCATATCTGGAGTCATCTGGCTATGATGACCGCTGACATAGGACAATGAGTATCTCTTGTCTAGAGAGAAGGTCGGACTAGGATGTGAGGCAGGAAATAAAAGGCAGGAAGCAAAAACAGTGCAAAATCCATGTCCTTAGCATAAATGGCCACCGTGAGAGAGGGACTTTCCCAGTGCTCGCTTCCTGAGGCGAGTCACCTCCAGTGTAGCCCACATTTCCACGACACAAATCTCCCACAAATCCCAAGAGTCTGACCTGGCCACAGATCCCAGCTGGGCTTCCCGACTTTGGTGACCGCTCGTGGACGGTGTGAGAAGCGTCCACTCAGATGGAGTGACCCCACACTCACCGATGGCGCCTCTCCGGACACTGCGTGTCTGCTGTGGCAGAGCACGGTTCTCGCTCGTGCAACAAATGCCCTGCACCACTTGCTGGTGCTTATTCCCCACTGTGGCATGACGACTTCCAGCCCCCTCTCCCTCTCCACTGCATGGTGTCTGCTGCTGCGTGTCAGGACCTGCTGCTTCTCCGTGTGTCTCTGGGTGTCTGGGCCTTTCTGGGTCTCTGCTGTGGGTGACAGTTCTCCTGGATCTCTGCACATCTTGCGGCTGGAGCAGCTTCTGTTCTGGGTGATCTTTTGTGGAGTTTGCAAAGCGAACAGACTTGAAGACAGTGACAGTGTCACCCTCCAGGAGGAGGTGGCCTTACTTTCCGTCTAGTATAATAGAAACAAGGTCTCCCTCAGGGGCAACGATGGGGCAGGCTTGCTAGTAACTCATTATGAGAGATTCAGGCTCCCCGGGGATGAGGTTCCTCGCGTGCCACGCGAACCTGCTGTGTCGCATGGCTGTTCCGTGTCTCCCTTGGGAACTTGGGTGGGGAAAAGGGAAACAGGCGAATGCGGAGGTTGTGCCTTCTGTGCTGTGAGTGGTAAGCCCTTTGTCTCTGATCCAGGTGCCTCGTGGCCAGCAACATTAGCTTGCAAGGAAGGGCTGATTCTTCATGATCATTGACACGTGTGTCTTGTATTCAAACTCCCTGGAAGGACCCGACAGGCCAGCCAGGCGTCACCCAGTGAGGGGGACCCCTGTAGGGTTCAGCTCTTGCGCTGGGCTATTCCACGGCCAGCCAATAGCTTGCTGCCTTCCAATCAGGTACTCTTTCTTGGACCCGTCATCTGCGGCCACGTCTTTGAGGTCCAGTACTGAGGCCTGCAAATGAGGGCGCATGAAAGGGGGGCCATGGGAAGACCCGTGAGGCTCTCAGAGGCAGACATTGAAGCCTGTACCTTTCATAGGCTGACCTGGAAAATGCTATTGAAAAATGGTCAAGTCACTAACTGCCCGGCGCACTCTGGGCCTTTTGCACACAGTGATGAGCATGTGTCTTCTTCTGCAACTCACTAGTTCTCTCCCTGAAGAGGAGGTGTTTGGCGACTCTCGTGTCTCTGACACCGGGTGTCTGAACAAACGCTGCGCTCACCGTTGCAGTCCTCGCTCAGCACTTACCCCTTCCCTGGAAGAGCAGCCCTGAGGCTGGCAGGGCCGGACTCCACCACCAGGGCCAGGTGTGCTCCTGGGGCCTAAGTCAGCCAGCAGAATTCCCTCCCTTCCGCTGCCTGCCGTGATGGAAGCAGAGGTAAGTGGCGATGGCTTGTGACCTCAGGACTTTGCGTGGAAGCGTTCCTTTCAAGCTGACAATGTTGCTGGCCACAAGACACCTGGATCAGAGATGAAGGACTTATCGCTCACAGAACTGAAAGCACAGGACTGCAGGCCCTAGACTGTGGCTTCCGTTTGGTCCCTAAGGAAGCCAGCCTGAAGATAAACGGGTCCTCGGAGGAAGAAGGACCAGGGCCCTAGAAGAACAGTGCCCAAGTCTACGTTGTCTCTGGGCTTTCCATGGTGGGCTTTCCGTGGTGTGAGCAGTCGTGCTGCTACGTGGCTGATGCCAGCTCTGGCTCTCTCCTGTTCACCACCCAAACCCTGCTGAGCGACGCCTCTGCCAGTTTTCACATTTCTGAGGTCCCTGGGGGCTCCCGTTCCGAGACTACCAGGCAACCAGATGTCTTTCTGAAGCTGGGTTCGTGCATGTTGGTTCTGGAGGCGTCAGGGTCAGCGGTCTCACTGGCGCAGCCCAGGTGGACTCACGGCGACTCTCCTGGCACCCAGCACATGGCCTGGGCCCACACGCGTCCGTGGAAGGCTCAGTCAAAGCTGCCCACGCTCCCCAGCAGAGCCTCTCCTGACTCTCTCACACCCTCTCGAGGGCCTCCACTGGCTTTGGCCACAGGGTTTCAAGGATGAGGCTCGTTACTGAAGAGTTCCACACAAAGACAAAACCACTGTGCTCTTTCCACGCACAGTGGCTTCTGCACAGGTGGACTCCACATGGTCAGGCTGGGTTCCCACACTCGCTACCACAGCCAGGCCATTCCACTTGACCAGAAGGTACCATTTTGCCTTGAGCTATTCCGTTCAGACTCCATTACACTGATCAGCCTGCATTTCATGGTAAAGGACGGTACTTTTCTGAAGCGCTATGTCTTGGAGTGTGTTCCTGGCAACCCAAGGGTAGTTCACAGA
Source organism: Carlito syrichta (assembly GCF_000164805.1). Classification (NCBI taxonomy): domain Eukaryota; kingdom Metazoa; phylum Chordata; class Mammalia; order Primates; family Tarsiidae; genus Carlito; species Carlito syrichta. Next base: position 163,121 of record NW_007250788.1, on the reverse strand, counting down.
GAAACCCAGACCAAGGGAAGGACTAGTAGATAGGCCCGGAACGAAGGCCACGTGCCAAGAGTCTGCAGCAGCTTCCAGAGAACACAGGGCCCCCTTGTCCTGGTCAAACCTGATTCCCAGAAATCCTGCTGCCAGTTGAGTTCTCCTGCCTCTCCAACTGGGTGCGTGGCTGTCTTCACCATTTCGTGCGTGCAGGTTTTGGCCCACGAGTTTTCCCGAAGTCCAGGCCATCTCCCTTCCTTCTGGATTTACAAGTCCAGGATGCCACCACCATTTTCCCTGAAGCCTCCAGACAGGTTAAGATTGCCAACCAACTTTTCTTTCTTGCTCAGCAAGAAACACACGCACACACTCGTATCCCTTGTTAACCATTTCCCTTTCAACATCTCTCTTGGCAGTAGAATTTTTCTTGTTTTTTTTTTTTTAGTTTTAAAAAGTTTATTATTATTTTATTTTTATTTATGTTTTACTTTGATAGTTATTTTTGTTTTAGAGATGTGGGGTGCAATTCAGGGTTAAGTACGTACGCGGACATCGTGCAGGTAAAGCGTGGGCCTCCCTTTGCTCCTCACTTTGCCTGGTTTGAGATCAGGTTCCACTTCCGAAGACATCCTGCTGCTACCAATCCCTGTTTTATAGCATTGCGGTCAGTGTTCAGGGTCTGCTTATGAGTGGGAACATGTGGTCCTCAGCTCTTTGTTTCTGTGAGAGATTGCTCTGTACGATGGACTCTAACTCTGTCCAAGTTGCCACCATGTCGTATGCTTGTCCTTCTTTATGGCTGCATAATATTCCATCGTGTATTTGTGGCAGTAGAATTCTCAATAAGACTGCACCACAGTTTCTTAGGGGTTTGCTTTCTGCACTGAGGTGGTCAACTGACGCCTGCAAGACGGAAACCTCCCTGGACGCTGCGGACCTCTCCTACCCACACAGCAATGCGCACCAGGCATGCGTGTGCAGCCTCCCCTGTCTTTCTGGATGGTTGGGTTCACCATTGTTATCAGACTAACCCTCTCGCTTTGCGTCCACCTTCCGTGCGGGGTACCCTTACTTCGCTACAGCACTTGATCACACCCACTTGGCGCCACCAACTCTTCTTTTCTTGAGTGTTTTTCTTGTTTCAGCCTGAATTTATTCCATCCAGCTGGTTCCAGGAACAGGAGCCGTGTCTTCCAATTCTTCTCATGCCTCTAAATGCCTCTCTGCACACTGAAGACAAACGTGCTTCCCTGGTGATGCCAGTTCTCTGCTCTTGGCTCCACCCACTTCAGTTTGTTTCCCTTAAAACCCCTCAGACCTACCTGTTAGAGCAAACGCGTGAACTGTGGAGAAACCATTCCCAGGCCTCTCACACACTCAGCTCCCCTGGTTACAGATACAAAGAAGCTGGATTTGGCTAGAAGGGAATCAGGGCCGCACGACCTGGGACCTGGCTGTGTTCCTTATGTCCACCTCTCCACCTTGCTGGTGGTTTTTCTGTGACTATGAACCTAACTGGTTTATTAAAGGTGCTGAGCTCGGCAGGGCTAAGCTAAGAAACAGTTTTCATCTTTCTCCCACAACTGCCCTCACTTATATGTGACCAGACCTCCCTCCTCTGCTCCTTGGTGACAACTGGGCAAATCTCGTGGCTTCTCAGTCGGTGTTAAAGGATGAACAAACGGGCTAGTTTTCAAGCATAGGGAAACAGCGCCATCCAACCTCAGATACGCACGCCGGTCTCCCTCCTAACTGCACTTTCCCCCAACACCCTCAAGGCGGAGGCTCAGAGAAGACAGGATCCCCAGGGCCGAGGGCGGACTCGCGGTACCCTTGAGCCTCCTTTCGGCTCTCGGAGTCCGGGTCCCTCTCGCAGGCTGCTCTGGACTCTTGCGGAGCTGGACAGGTGGGAGGGAGCGGGAGACACGGCGGAGTTTCCAGCCAGCTGGACTCGCAGTCGGGCGGCAGCGTCCCCCATGTGGCAGATACCCAGTGCCGAATTCCCCTTGGGGTACGTTCTGTGGGTCGCTGGGGACCCTGCCGCCGATCTCCATGCAGAAGATGCCTCTGCACAGGGGGCGTGTCCTCTGACGGCCCTCTTGTGACGTCCTCTCAGCTCTTTGCTCTGGCCGTACACCCCGCCGAGTTTGTCGTGGTTGTGGTCCTGATCCCTTCAAAGGTGCCTCTGGGTGTCACACTGCTTGGAACATCTTCATCCTGCCACGCACTGGTGGAAGCGCAGCTGACTCGGTCTGTGGTCTCCCCAGTGTGTGTTCTCTGAGGACAGCAGCTGTCTTGGAAGGCTGTCCAGCCTCACTTCATCCCAAGCCCACCTCCTCGTGGAGCAGATGCTGGTCTCTCCGAAGGGAGTGCTTGTGTCAAAGCCCCTCCTGCTCTTGCCATGGGGGAGGGGGAGGCAGACCACCCCCTTTCCCTTTCCGTGGAGGTGGGGGCTGGGGGAGCCAACCCGTGGGTTTCTCTGAGGAATCTTCTCTCTTTCATGCGGCAGGCCATGGGTGATGGACAAAGGGTCCCAGACCAGCTCTGGCCACTTCTCTGTCGGCCTGCAGGGAGCATCTTTGAAACATGGGACATGCGACTCCTGGTCTCCACTCTGGTTTCAGCCTTGACACCATCAGATGAAGAACCAGTTTACACCACGTCAAGGCACAAACACAATTTGCGGTTCTAAAGGTCTCGTGTTTCTCCAATGAAGAACAGAGTATGAGTGCACACCTTCTTTTCGTGTGTGTTCCAGATTCTTCTACACGGTTCTTACAGGCGAAGAAGACACTTTGAAAGCCCAGATGTTTGTTGTCTCATTCTGATAGCACATCTATTACTACCAAATTCAAAACATGGGATTAAGGAAACAGGAACTAAATAGGTAAAAATTAGAGTCTAAACTTACTGATGAGTATTTGAGTCAGTATTCATGTTGACTCCTCTTTCGGTTGAACGGCCAATATTTTCATTGAAATATTATTGGGTTGAGAAAACCCACTATAAAGCAAATCACATTGTCTGCAGTTCTTGGCTGAAGAGATTTTAGATTCTCACATGGTTTTGAGAAGTCTTTAATGGTGAGAATTGTATTCATAGCATCGAATTTCAAGTCAGGTGAGCTGCACAGCTCTATGACCTTGGACAAGGCATTTTTATGGGAATGGGTTGTATTATTTTAAATGGAGAAGGTTTTACTGGGTGATTTGTAAAGTCCTTCAGACCTCTAATAGTTTGCAACATTTGGATAATATATATTCACAAGCTTAAAATGGTAACACATTTAAAAAATATATCTGAGTCAATATTTGCACTGACAGTAGGGTTGTTAGACATAGAACTTCACCCTCACAAATTCACCATATAATTCATTCAGGCTTTCATTTCGTTATGTAATATTGCCACACGTTTAGTAATGGAAAGTTTAATGATCGGTGACTTTAATTATATGCTTATTCTAATTCAAGTGTCTTCCCTTTCTTCAGTGGCTGCAGAATAAGTTACTAAAGGTTTTCTTTAGGTTATGTATGTGTGCATTACATGCACGCATGTGTATTACATACATGTAGGCATGTACCAAACACGCATATATGTATGGGCACATCGTATACACATGTGTCACAGTATGCATGCCTGTTACACACACGGGTGTGCTTTGCATATGTGTGCATTGTGTGCATGTGTGTCACATGCATCTATGTGCCTATCTGTGTATGAATCAGTACAGCCTCTAGACAGTACAGTTTGCCTCTCATCTGCGCAGTGAGCATATGGCTGCAACAAGGCTTCCCAGGTCTGCCCAGAGGCGGTCCCCAAGCTTCCCACCCAGGGAGCTGACACCATGTCACAAGCCAGAAGTCTCCTAGGCTCTTTTTCCCTCGTCCTTGACATCTAGTCGACTGGAAAGTCCTCGCTCACCTCCTAAGCAGAGCTCAAAGGAGCCTGCCCTTTGCATCCCCTGAGCAACATAGTGAGGCTGTGTCTCTATAAAACAAATGTAAAATTAGCCAGGCATGGTGGCACACACCTATGGTCCCAGCTGCTCAGAAGGCTGAGGTGGGAGGATCACTTGAGCCCAGGATTTTGAGGCTGTAGTCACTCCTGCTGTCACTCATCCTGGAGTGAGGCGGAGGTTTCTCAGGTTTCCCAGTTTCCGTTGCCCCCGTGGGCTCTGCACAGCAGCCACCGTAGCCTCTCAACACCTGAGCCAGTTCGCTGCCACCCTCCCTGACAATATCCGTGGCATTTGGGTGCCCTTGGCACAAAATCCAAGCCCTGGTCACCGTGTATTAGTTAAGGTGATATTAGCTGGGGGGGGAATGAAACTCGCATTTCCAGTGGCCTCACACATGAAAATCACCCCAGGTCCTGTCAAAGGCCCGCACAGTTGTTCCTGGTTTTGAGCAACTTTCCTCCATGTGGGATCCTGCCACCCGCTAGAGCATCCTGAGGGGGGGCGAGAGGGCGGGAAAGACACACCTGTTTCTCAGCTGATGTGGCCCTAGCCTGACCCCGTTACAGCCACTCACACCCCACGGATGTCAACTGGTCCCGACAACCTACAGATCGTGGCTTCCAGATGAAGCCTCCTGGGCCTTCTCATGACTTGTCTCATCCAGAATCCCTCAAATCTTGTGATTTCCTCAAGGGACGGTCGACACACTGATGGATGCATACCCTGCTGACTCAAAAAGACGCGGATTGTCTCTGAGTCATGAAGTGTGCTCCTTGTCGGGCACGCAGAGCAGTTCAGCCTGAGTTTTGACATCTGCAGCCAGTGATGGTGACCCCTGAACCACACCGTCTGAGGGCAAGGACAGCTCCGGCATGGGGGTCCTCCCACTTCTTCTCAACTGGCCCACAGAGCCCTCCGTGTCCAGTTTTTGTGGCGCGTCTCCCTGGGCCACGCTCACAAGGCTCCAGTCGACCTTCACCGAGGGGCTTCTGCCGCCACCGCCTTCCTCTCGTTCAGTCACGTGACACCCCTGAAGCTGGGGCTGAGAGGCGAGGCCCAGTGAGAAGCCCCGTGGCAGGGGCAGGTCCTTGGTGGCCGGCTGTCCCACCCTTGTGGTCTTCGAGGCCGGGAGTTGCTCTGCCCAGCACTCACCCCCCCCTCCCGGCTGTGGCCCTGCCCCAGTGGCCTCCCTCCTGGCCGACTCCTCCCTGCCCCACAGCCTGTGTGTTCTCTGCCTCTGCCTGGAATGCTTCGCTCTGGGCCTTGGCCTGGACTGCTCTCGGGCGTGAGCCCCAGTTCAAATGCCCCCCAGCAGGCCCAACCTGACCCCAACACAGTCCTCTCCTGTGGCACCAGGCTCTGCGGTCTTCACAGCACGACTCCACCGTCTGAAGTCACCTGTGCTTTTTGCTTAGTATTGCTCACGTCTCACCCACTCTCCCCCTGTGTCACGTGAACTCATGCCTGGCTACCTCTGTCTTTGCTGTGAATGTTTCCAGCACTCGGCCAGGACTGGCCCCCACAAATCACACGAAACGGATTTGTGGGATAAATTGGCGGACTCTTTTGGTTATGGGGTTCAATTCCATATAGAGAAGTTGGCGTGCGGAGGCGGGCACCACTCCACATTTTCAGTCGCCGAGATTTAGCTATGCCGGTCAGCCTTTCAGCCAGTAAACTCAGCCCTGTCTCCTGCATGAAACCCTGTCTCCTGCAAGGAATCCTCATTGTACGATCCTGGAAAAGCCTGGTGGGATCTCTTCACCTGACCATTCAACAAACCCATCAACCAGCCAACCAATCCTGTTAGAAATCTTTCTTTGTCAAGCTCTAAAAAAAATGTGCTTCTGTCTCTTGGAATTTTTAAAATAGTCCCTTTCTGGCTAAATGTGAATGTGTATTTTGAACGCTACATTGGATGGCAGTAGTTCTGATCGCTGCTGGTGGTGCGACTGGGGATACCAATAACTCAGCAGATCTAGGAGCTTGGTGCTGCAGGAGGAACTCAAGGCATCGGGGTTCTCTGTGCATCCAGAGCTTGAGAATGGCGATTAATTCCACTTTTGAATTACTATTATTATTGTCAGTATTATTTTTAGAAATAGGGTCTCACTTTATCACCCAGGCTGGAGTGCAGCAGTGTGATCACGGCTGACTACAGCCTCAAAATCCTGGGCTCAAGTGATCCTCCCACCTCAGCGTTCTGAGTAGCTGGGACCACAGGTGTGTGCCACCATGCCTGGCTAATTTTACATTTGTTTTATAGAGACTAGGCCTCACTATGTTGCTCAGGCTGGTTTTGAAATCTTGGCCTCAAGTGATCCTCCCGCCCCAGCCTCCCAAAGCTCTGGGATTACAGGTGTGAGCCACCATGCTCAGCCCTTTTGAATTCTTATTGATACAATCACTTGCAAGAATGTAGAGTTTTCTTTTACAACATTAGACAACGAAGCAAGCATGTGTTTCAAAGCCCCAAATACTGAGTCTGAAGACTTGGGTCTGCCATGTACCAGCTGTGTGACCTTAGGATAGGCTGCTCATTTCTTCAGAGCATCATTATGTCAGCCTGTCCAAAGAGAACGATATCGTCACAGGGCTTTGGTGAGGAGCATGTGTGTGTGTTTAGCCTGCAGTCAGCACTTAGCAGGTGCTCACAGGATGCTAGCTTTTCTTCCTTTATGATATGCCAGAATTTCTTTACTCCATCTAGCCCAGAGTCCTTTGGAAGACAGCCTGACAGGGCAGTGGTTCAGAACACTTTCACACAAAGCTCCTCGTACATATTCAGGGTCATCTTAGACAGTTGGGTCACCTCGTTCTCTCTTGCTCATGTGTCTAGTCAGTGTTGTGTCCTGTTGACTCTACTGAATTACTTCCTCCATTCATCTCTGGACGCTTTGCCTCTTTTTTTTTGAGTTGGAGTTTCACTCTGTCGCCCAAGCTGGAGTGCAATGGCACGCTCATGGCCACCACAGCCTCGACCTGCAGGGCTCTGGCGATCCTTCCGCCTCTGGCGATCCTTCCAAGGAGCTGGAACCACAGGCATGCGCCACCACACCCAGCACATTTTTTGATTTATTGTAGAGATGAGATCGCGCCAAGTTGCCCAGGCTGGTCTCGAACCCAGGAGCTCGGGCAATCCTCTTCCTCGGCCTCTCGAAGTGCTGGGATTAGAGGTGTAAGCCACCGCACCTGGCCTTGCGTCACCTCTTAACCTTCTCACTCGATGACTCCCAGCTAGTCCCTCCAGCTACCTTCCTTTTCAAGTCTCTCTCCTATGCTTGTCTGTGTCTGTTTTCTAAAATGTGGAAATCACACTACTTTCCTTCTGCCTCAGAGCCACAGTTAAGATTTGTCCATGTACTTTTCTGGTGGCTTACCTGTAGAGCTCTGAAGTCACGTTTTCTTCCTTTCTACCCCATGCCCCCTGTGTTGCTGTCACACTGCCTTTCTCATCGGTCCCCAAACATGGGCTCCTGTGAGCCACTCTGCCTCGGAAAGCAGCTTTCTCTCTCTGTGACATCCTGCCTTCTCTTCTGTGCCCGGTGATCGGCCACTCAGCCCTCAGAACTTGGCTCACACTTGCTTCTTCAGCCCCACTGAGGCTGTGGACACTGGCAGGAGTCGAGTGCTGTGCCCACGGTGGGAGCACGGGCTTGTCTGGTGGGTCCTGTGGACAGTGGAGGGCATGGGTGGCTCTGTCTGTTGACGTGACACTTACACGTTCCGTAACATTTTTAACATTATTAATTTCATTGGACGTTCATAAGCAATTCATATATCTCAGACTCGTAATCTGAAAATAGAATTAAAATCAAGGTGTATAATGTTAAGATGCTTAAAAAAAATCCCACATTTTGTAATGAGAGGTCTACGAATTCAGTCAAAGAAAAATGACACGGACCAATTTCAAAAGCAACTTTCTCAACAATGAAGTGTGATCAAGGGCACAGCATTAAAGTCAGATGCCGCTGTGTGCTAATCATAAAGTATGTAAAACTTTAACCTGCGGTGAAAACCTCTTGTGTCAGGGAATACAAGAATATCACTGACAAATTGATGAAACTCCCGATCGTAAAAATATAGCATCCTTGACAAAGGTGGGCCACACTCCTTTAAAATTAGTTCTCCACCAATGTACATGCAGAGGATGCTGTTTTTCGCTGCGTCAGTCTACCTGCCGGACATCAGTCAACAGACAGCTTCGGGCGCTCTCTGTGCTCTGGGCACGAGGCTGAGCTTGTGGGCACTAGACCGAAGCACATAAGGTGCTCTGGCTTCAGGGTGCTGACCCGCCTATCGCTGGGCGTGGCTTCTTTCAACTCCTCTCCTAACCTGTTCTCAGGCTCTGGGAATGGCCTCCGCTATTTTGCGTCGATCACCAGGTCCTGGGCGGGACTGTCCTGGTTGCGCCTGTCCTCTCCCAAAAGGGACACGATTGGCTGGACAACGTAAACTGCGTCCAGCCCTGGAGGTCTCCCATTGCTGTGAGAGCCAGGACCCCTTGTTTCCTGTAATGGCCCTCGGTCTGTTGCCCAGACTCCTTTTCTACACACTCATGTTTCCAGAAAGAAACGGATCTCTTGTTTTCCTAAAGAGAGTGTGGTGTTTTTCTTTCTTGCTAAACTGCAAGTCCACCTCTAGATGTTTCTTCCTCACCCGTGCTGCGTTTGCCTTGTTAGAAAGCCAATTCCTACTTGGGGACGGCACCCCGGTCCTCAGCCTCTGGTCGTCTTCATCTTACGGATCTGGAAGTGAGCACATCTGTGAGTCTCCCTGTCAGAGGCAACCCCTTGAAGCCAGTCGCGAGAACTGCTCCTTCTACAGCATTGTTGGTGAGGATTTCAAACACCCTTTGGAGAACCGTTTCTCAGAAACAACTGTGATTTTTTTCTTGGGGCATCCAGTGTGAGCCACGTTCCTGAGATTTCCAGTCTTTCCGTTGAGTTTATCCCTCTCCTGCAGAAACTGCTCAAAATTTCCAGAATCAAGAATTCCCTGTTCTACTAAATGTATAAGGTCCAAATATAATGTTCATGTTGCCCTCTTAAACTTTTGTGAGTCGGTCGGGTGGCCAGGAGGAGGGATGGATCTTAATCCCATCTTCACTTCCTGCTTAAAAAGCATTTTGTCTTTCTCTTCATCCTCCACCTCCTGGTCCTCTTCCTCGCCCCCTCCCTCCCCCCCCCCCCCCCAAGAGCCTTGAACCACAGAACGCCCCAGGGCAGGTATCGGGTTTGGCAGAAGCTCTTTCCCCTGAGCTTTTGCCAAGGACCTTGCAGGAGAAAGCAGGAACGTAGGCGGTAGACGGCGTGATGTGAAAGACCGAAAGACGTGGTGTGGGGCGCACCCAGGCAGACCAGGGCAGCAGCTCATGGGAGAGGCAGGAGGAACGGCAGTGTCCTCTCCAGACCAGCCTGAGCCCTGTGATGGCTCCTCTGCTTTGGGCTCAGCTTCACAAACTCTGCACTAGATGCTTTTTCTATGCAATATTTATTCCCCCAATGTAATCCTTCACTTAGCATAATACGAAAATTGTGGGAAAAGAGAGTAATTAGTAATAAATCATCTTCTCATCCATTAGCAGTAAATAATGCCACTTTGTCAAAGTCACGGCCGCTGAGTCGGCAGCCTGAGGTGATTATGTGTGCCTCCCGGCTGGAGTCAGTCCAGCAGCAGACCGCAGCTCCCGTTTATCACCCTCATTATGCCTTAATATGATGCCATCTTTTCTCCCATAAACTTGATGACAATAAAAGGGTAACAATGAAAATTGACAGGGGAGAGAGCAGGGAAGATAGCTGAGACACATCCTAGTCTGGCCACCCACCAACCTTTCGCATTTCTGGTGCTGGTGCTGGACACACGACTATCTGGGACAGTCTTCTGCCGATTAGTCCGCTGATCAAAGTAGAATACAGGTAGTTCTTGCATTGTGTGGTTGTGTGTTGCCCGAACCGTGCACAGATTGGAACTGTGTCATTGTCTTACACGGTTTACTGGAACTGAGATCATCACTATGGAATTGTGCAAGGGGACACAAGTTCCAAGATGCACACAATTCAGTGAACACAGAGCCGTCACAGCAAGGACTGCCTGTGGTCTGCTTTAAACCAACCCCTTCCCCCAAAACTTTGTTAACTTGAAGTTGATCTGACTGCTTGGGAGGAGTGGAACTGACAGGTAAATGAATGTCAGAGGTTTCAATGCAGCCTCTTGTGGTATCCCAGCCCATGGTCTGGGACGGAAGGTGTGCACCACTGGAGTCGGGTGGACTCATGGGGGGAGGGTGAGACTTCTGGGCTGCAGGAGGTGATGGAGTGTTTGGTGGGCATGCAGAGATTGGGTTTAGAGATCAGAGTTGGGTGGAAAAGCGAAGGAGAAGACCAGGGGAAGAGGTCTGGGGCTGAGGTGAGTGGCCCAGCTCCAGGGAACGAGGGCACTCCCAGGCCCAGGAGGAGGCCAGCCAGGGGTCACGGGGAAGTCTGGGGGAACTTCCCTGAACTAGAGGCGTGGGGGTGCTGCTGGGATTGTGGCCTCTTGTGGACACCTCCTCAAAGGGTTTGACCAGCTTGAAGTGAACCCGTCTACACATGGACACACGGAGTGGAATGATAGATGTTGGTGACTCCAAAATGTGGGAGGATTGAGGGTGAGGGATGAAGTGCTACCTCATGGGTTCAACGTTCACTATTTGGGTGATGGTTGCGCAGAAAGCTCAGACCTTGGCACTACACACATGTCCACACAGCACAGCTACACGTATACCCACAAACCTGTAAAAACCAAAGCAATGCACTGTGCATCGGGCCCACCAGTCATAGTGGCTGGACCCACAGTGGCACTCCTGGTGAGGTGACTCTGCTCCTGGGTCCTGTGGGTTGATTCAAATGTGTTGCCCTAACCCGAGCTGGGAGAGTCCCTTCCCTGTTGCTTTGGAATTGGGAGTGAAGGAACCATCGTATTCTCTGTGGGGTCATCAGCAGCTTCCAGGAGCCACCAGCTTCCTCACGGTGGGGCTGGCATGTCCTGAGGCAGAGCACGCCTCCTTAACCTTGTCCTTTGGTTTCTGCAACATCCAATGGAGGCAGAGGTAAGAAGTGAAGAGACATCCTGGATGCTGTTTCTCAGGTTCCTGGATCCACTCTCTTTTGAGGCCAAAATACATTCCTGCCTTGAGTTTCTATAAAGTATTCCGGCACCCTTATGGGAAATGCAGCTTTCATTTCGGTCTCAGTTATTGGAATGAAAGAGTTCTCACGTATGACTGGCATCTGAAGGGATAGGGTGGGTAGAACGAGACTCGTGAGACCTTAACTGGAAGGAGAAGCGAAGTTAGAGAAACCAGAGAACCACAGCGATCTCCATGCCGAGGCTGAGTCCGGGGAGTGGCTTGTGGCCAGAAGGGTCCCGGAAGCCTGCCATGGTCAGGAAGGGCTTCAGTGCCCAGGCTTTCGCCATGCTGAAGAAGGATGTGAGGCTGACTTGCAACGGGCCTCCCCTGTGTGAAGCTGTGTCCCGTCTTTCAGAAACCCCAGCAAGCCGGGGCCACAGCCTTCCGGTCCTGACTCGAGCCCCACCTGCAGTCGTCTGCAGCCCCGCTGCCTGCGCATCAGCCAGCCTCCACTGGAGCCTCTCCGCTCCTCTGCCGAGCCGCAGGCTCACGGTTCCTGTGCTGCCCAGATGCGCCCCCGCCCTGGAAGGCCCGCTCCTCCCGCGTTTCCCACCTGTGGCCTCCAAGGTGTCCTCCGGCCCGCTTTTCCAGGAGCCTCCCTTGAGACCTCCCAGCAGAGGGGAACTTCCTCCTTCCTCCTGCTTCCCACAGGCCGTCTTACTGCTTGTTTATGTGTCCTCCAAATGGGCCCAGAGTTCCTCAGGGCCAAGAGAACACAGGTCCCGGACCCTGTCATACGCTCAAAAACTGTCTACCAACCCCACTTAAAGCAGCCTCAAGCTAGAACACAGAAGGTAGTGCATGGAAGGCGTGTGTGTGTGCGGGTAAACTCAGCGCAACTTGAGCCATTGGCCAGGGGAAGCAGTGGCCACGACGGACGCACAGTTGTCTGGAAGCGAACAGCTGCTCCCCACCTGACTGTTGTTCAGCCTTTCCAGGTTATAGAGGTAAAACGCCACTCAGGAAAATCAGAAGAACTTGGGCTGAAGAAGCCTTCACTTTGGGGGATGCGCAAACGTGAGCTGTCTGATCACATGGCCACGCACGGCCCAGGGCCTGAAGGAAGCAGGACTTTGCTGAGGCCGGTGGAGCCGGTAGAGCTAGTGTCTGAATCTGAATCTCTGGTCGTGACTTCCAAGTGCCATTACCACATGGTCAGCTGCTGGGTGGACACATCCCACTGGAGCGGGAGACAAACTCATGGCAGTACTTTCTGCCCCTCCCTCCCTAACCTCTCTCATTCACCCAGTCTCAAATGTCCAAGTTTTTCCCTTCAGCAACTGATTAACCCAAACCTTCTCATTTCTACCATTACAATGTCTTTTTTTTTTGAGTTGTTTCACTCTGTCGCCCAGCCTGAAGTGCAGTAGTACCACCGTGGCCCACTGCAGCCTCGACCTCCTGGGCCTGGGTAATCTTTCTGCCTCAGAGTCCTGAGACGCTGGAACTATGGACGCATGCCACCGAGCCTGGTTAATTTTTAAAATTTTATTGTAGAGATGATGTCTTGCTATGTTGCCCAGGCTAGTCTCCAACTCCTGAACTCAAGCAGTCCTCCCACCTTGGCCTCCCAAAGTCCTGGGATTATAGGTGTGAGCCACGGTGTCCAGCCTGCAAAGTCTTTCAATCCGCCCTCCCTTTCTAATGTCACTGGCACCATCCTCCTTCACTCCTGGGCTCTGACAATGACATTTACATCTCCTGACCTTAAGACAGTGCACTCTACCCCATCCCAGATGCTGCCTGACTCAATTTGGCTTCTGTTCTTGCCACATCATCTCCTGACAAAAATATTCAGAACTGTACCAGGCACAAGAGTTAACTAAAATGATAAATTTGACTGCAAATAGAAATCCTGACCATAACGCTGAGCATATGACGTGCTGCAACCCCTCTATGATTGCAGGTGAACACATTATTTTATAGGTAGCTAATACTTTGCACTGTGCCAAAACCCCTTTATGGTACTCTATGATCCTGTGGAGTAGAGGTGTACAAAGAGAGGAAGAGTGATCTTGCATGTTGAATGGCGCACGTGAGACATCTACGTGCACTTTTCGTTTATCTGCTCCGTGTGTCTTTCTTGAGCAAGTACTGTGTGCATGGTGTCAGGCTTGTGGGGGTGTCGGAGAGAGACAGCTTTGGGCGAGGGGTCTGAAAGGGAATGGGGCCCAGCCCTGCCCTCCCGCAGCTCGTGGTTTTCAAGCCTTACTTCCCTGGTGGATCAGGGAGCAGAGGACCAAGAGCAGAGTTGGGAGTGGCCGGTGGTTTGACAGGTGGGTGTGACGGCACATTTGTGTGGGCAAGCAGGGAGGCGGGGCGGGCGTGACGGAGAGGTCGACTTGGGTGGAGGTGTGGCACGAACCAAGGTTTGTTCTCATTCACTGTCTCAAGGAAAAGTCAAGGTGGTCCAGCATACCTTTGAGTTTTTCATTTAAGTTAACTCTGACTGTGATTTTGCCAGCTTCTGTGGAGATGGTTTCACTTCTGTAATCCCACGGCTGCAAAGCCTCTGATGACATGAAGAGTGCATGCCTGTCAGCTGCGTCTGGCTTCCCCTCAAAGCAGAGCCCGAGACTAAAGTGTGAGTACAGGCAATTCGTGTAGGCAGTAATCCCAGGCTGGCCGAGTGAAGGTGTGGGTCAGACAAGACCAGGGCAGGTCCCGCAAAAGAGCATCTGTGAGCCACTCAGCACGGGGCCACTGGCGCCATCCCTCTGGGTGGCCCCTCTGAGGAGCCTTGTAGACAGTCTCAGGATTGTGCTGAGAAGGGAACATCTATGTGCTCTCGCCGTCCTCCTGTGGAAGAGAGGGAGCCGCCCTGCACCTGGGCAGCAAGAGCATTGTGGGACCAGCAGAACACTGGAGAGCCACTGCGGACCCCAACGCCTGGCTCCGAACCCGATGCCTGGCCCAGAACCCCGATGCCCGACACAGGAATGGTCTGCCCGGTTCCACTAGCGCTCATGGCAGCCGGAGATCGGGGCTGGGCACAGACTCTTTGCTCTGCCTGTGCTGCTCCCTGGAGTACGTACGCCTCTTTGGCACCATGTCAGGAGTGATCAAAGAGACCTGTTACATGTGGACTACCTCCCTGCAAACACCACTTTTAACCAGAGATTTTGGGTAAAAAGTCTCCACATTATTTATATATAAGAACAAATGTGAATGTATAATAGACTAAAATGTTAGCTGCACAAGAAAATTTAAGATTAAGAAACATGGCTTCAAAGGAATGCTGCTTCAGACCGAACTCAAAGATGCCGTGTTTCACGTTAACTCCCCGTGATGGTCAGGAGATAGGAGCTGGGAGATAATGCCAGGAATCCAATTAAACACCAGCCTAGGTGTCGTGGTGGAGGTCGGCTGTAGGTGGGGCTGATGTCTATAGCCGGCAGACTTTAAGTAAAGGGGATTATTCTCAGTAATCAGGGCAGGCTTCCATTAGTCAGTTCAAAGCGTGACACCAAGGTTCCTGAGGAAGAAGACGGTCTGCCCCGCTCCCGCCTGGGCGCCAGCCTGCCGGCCTGCCCTGCACACTTGAGGCTCACACTTCAGGCTGACAGCCATGGTGCCAATTTCTTGGAGCAGATCTCTCTCTCTCTTTCTGTGTGTCTGTATATATGTATGCATGCATGTGTGTGCATATACTTGATATGCATGTATATATGCTCATATGTGTATGCTTGTATGTTTATACTTGTTTATATGTCATTTTCCTATCATGTTTATTGACATGCTTATGTGGAGTCATCCTGGGACCCCTGAAATGAACCCACACTTGATCACGGCGAGAGATCTTTTTATTGTGTTGTAGAGTTCAGTTTGCTTATATTTTGTTGAGAAATTTTATGTCTTAGTTCATTCGTGATATTGGCCTGTAGTTGTGTGTGTGTGTGTGTGTGTGTGTTTTCTTGTCTGGTTTTGGTGTTTTCTTGTCTGGTTTTGGTCTGAGGGCAATGCTTGCCTCATGAGTTTGTAAGTATCTCCTCCTCTTCGATTTTTTGAGGAGTTTGAGTAGAGTTAGTGTTCTTTAAAAGCTTGGTAAAATTCAGCAGTGATGCTGTCAGGTCCTGAGTTTTTGTCTGACAGGAGACTTTTTGTTATGGTTTCAGTCTTGTTACTCATTATTTGGTTTGAGGTTTCCTATTTTCTCATGGTTCAGTCTTGGTAGGTGGTATGTGTCCAGGAATTTACCCACCTCTCCTAGGTTTTCCAATTTTTTGGTATATAGTTGTACATGACAGTCTTTAATGATTCTTCGTATTCCTGTGGTCTCTGTTATGTCCCCTTTTCTCTTTCTGATTTTATTTATTTTGGTCTTATTGCTCTTTTTTTAGTCTTGCTAAAGGTTTGTCATTGTGCTGACCTTTCCAAAAAAACAAATTTTTGTTTTATTGACTTTCTGTATTTTTTAAGCCTCGATTTCATTTATTTCATCTATGATTTTTGTTATTTTTTCCTTCTATTATTTTGGATGTGGTTTGTTCTTGCTTTTTCAGTTACTTGATGTGCATCATTGGGGTGTTTATTTGGAGTCTTTTTCTTGTTGATATAGGCATTTATTGCTAGAAGCTTCCCTCTTACTGCTTTTGCTGTATCCCATAGATCTTGGTATGTTGTATTTGCATTTCCATTTCTTTCAAGAAAGTTTTAAATTTTCTTTTGATTTCCTCTTTGGCCCACTGGTTGTTCAGGAGCATGTAGTTTAACTTCAATGTTTTTGTGTACTTTCCAAAATTCTTCCTGTTGTTGATTTCTGGTTTCATGCCATTGTGGTCAGAAAAGATATTTGATGTTATTTCTACTTCTAAACATTTGTTCAGACTTGTTTTGTGGCCTAGATGTGGTATATTCTGGAGAACGTTCCAAGTGCTGATGAGAAGAATGCGTGTTCTGCCACAGTGGGTGAACTGTTCTCTAAATGTCAGTTAGGTCTACCAGGTCTAGGGTGACGCTTAACTCTGATGTTTCTTTGTTTGATTTTCTGCCTGTGTGATCCGTCCACTACCAGATGGGGTGTTAAGGTCCCCTACAATTGCTGTATTGCAGCCTATCTCTCCCTTTAGATCTATGTATGTTGCTTTATGCACGTGGGAGCTTTGGAATTGGGTGTGTACATATTTGTAACTGTGATATCCTTTTGCTGAATTGACCCCGTCATCATTATGTAGTGACCTTCTTTGTTTCCTTTCATGGCCTTTAATCTGTAGTCCATGTTATCTGATGTAAGCGTCCCTGTTCCTGCTCTTTTTTGGTTTCCAGTTGCAGGGGATATCTTTTCCCACCCCTTTACTTGCAGTCTATGCGTGTCTTTGTAGGTGAAGTGGGTTTCTGGTGGGCAACATATAGCTGGGTCCTGCGTCTTTATTCACTCAGCCACTCTGTGCTTTTTGATTATTGGAGAATTGAGT
This sequence comes from Carlito syrichta, assembly GCF_000164805.1. NCBI lineage: Eukaryota > Metazoa > Chordata > Mammalia > Primates > Tarsiidae > Carlito > Carlito syrichta. Next base: position 146,593 of record NW_007250788.1, on the reverse strand, counting down.
CCACTTACATTGGATGCTGTTGTTGATAAGTAAGAACTTGCTAATGTCATTTTGCTGCTTGTTTTCTGATTGATTTGTGTCTCCTCTCTTCTCTTCTCCCTTTCTTACTGTCTTCTTTAGTGGGGAAATGACTTCCTCTGGCAAGGTGTTTTAATCTGTTGCTTTTTGTTTTTAGTGACTCTGTTATGGGTTTTTGCATTGCGGTCACCACGATGGCCGTGCTTGTTGACCGTGGCTGACCTACTCTTGCTCCGGGGTAGCCACCAGGCCCCCCAGCCAATCGGAACAGTGCACTTTAGTGGCCACCGTGATTGGCTTAGGGATGAGCACGTGACTCGACTCGGGCGGGGCCGATAAGACTCCCCTCGGCTTTTTGGCTTCGCCTCTCCGGACCGTGGCGGCTCCGGACGCGGGATTTGCCCGCTGGAAGGGGGTGTGGTGCCAGGCCGTGGCCAGGCCGGCTCCTTTCCTCGCTGCAGGTCCTGCCTCAGAAGCAAACCGGCAAAGAGGAAAGGGCAGAGGCCTGACAAGACCGTTTCAACCCGGAGCCCAGCTGCGCTCTGAGCTTCTTGCGCGTCCCGGGAAAATCACCGTGCCTTTTTTCAGCTTGTTCGCTAAAGAGGATTTAATCTGTGTCTCCTGACACTTGCAACCAAGTTTCGAACCACAGAGAAGCTGAGCAAGAAACCAGAGCAGAGGCAGAAAGGGCCACCGTCGTAGAGGCTGTTGGAAGCAAGGTGCAAACTGTTGAGTCAGGAGACCCGGGGAAGACATTTCGGTGTGAAACACGGGCGCGGAAATAATTTCCTCAGAAGGGTCGTGTTTCTGCTCCTGGTGAGGTGGTCAAATCACAAGACAGAAGCAAAAGGAAGCTTCTCGGGCTTCAATTGTGATTTGAAGAAAGCATGGAGAAAAATTTCTCCCAAGTTATAAAAAAGATATTAAATAACTTTTGCACATAAGTAATTTTGTTGAATAATGTGAGTTATTTTTAGGCCCAGACCATATGATAAATCCCTTAGTTAATTTTAAAAATCCTTTTATGGAAGACAGTGACAACTGTGATACCAGTTCTTGGTCACGTTGGTCTTCCTCAGTTTAGATGCTAGGTAGTCCCAGTGGCCATTTCTTTACCACTTATATTGAGATGGGCAAAAAGCTGTCTTTTATTGACAAGTGAGAGAGGCAGCTCTGACAAGCCTGGTGGACAGGAAAGTGGCTGGCACTTATGGCATGACGCTGGCTAAGTACTGTGCTGGAGGGGGGCACGAGACCGTGAAGAGCAAGGAGCAGGGGTGTTGGGACCAGAGTGGGGGTTTTGGAGGGCTTCTGGGGGACACAGCCTGGACCAGTGCTGCAGCACGAGTGAGAGGCATCTAGAGATGGAGGTGGGGCATCCAGGCGTTCCAGGTGCAGAAACATGGAAGACGTCCGTCATGCAGCACGGGGTGCCGGAAGCCAAATGCTCATGTGGACAGGTGGGAGGCAGGGCAGGAGGGCCGCCTCTGGGGCTTTGTGGGAGCTTCAGAGTCTGAAGTCTGAACAGAGATTGATGGGTGCCACTGAAGGAGCTTTAAGCAGGATGCTGACGTTTATTTAAATCCTCTGAGACATAGACCTATATATTTTTAAAGAGCCACGACCACACTTGAAGTTAGTCATAATTGCATGGTCAATAAGGAAACGCATGGCTGTTCTGATCTGGAGGGTGTTGTAGGAAAGCCTTGGCTGTCTCCAAGGCTCTGGCCACCAGGGCTTCCGAGGAGTCACGGGGTCACCCTTCTCCTGGGCTTCCCCAGGCACCTTGAGTGGAGAGACAGCACTTTGAAAGGAGGCTTTGCACCGAGGGCGGGTGCTGATTCACCTTCATGTACGTTGAGTCCCCGCTGGTGCCTGGTGTGGATCTTCTCTACTCCTGGATCTGAAATGAATTCAGAGACACAGGTCTTTGGAATGGAAGCAAAAATAAGGGTGGGCAAGACGGGAGAAACCCAGAATAGAGCGAGCCTGACTCGAGTGAGAAATTCCCAGCAGGGCATTCTCTTAAGTAGCATGTATTCTGTACTAGTCCATTAATTTTACAAGAAGGCCCACTAGCAGTGACTTATCTGAGTCATCAAGAGATTCAGATCAGCTAGTCAACTAATGGGCCCGGGTCACCTTCGGCATGAATGATGCATGAGGACGTGGGACACAAAGGACTTGGCAAAGTCTGCTGACGTTTTGAGTCTAGGAATTGAGGGGTTTCAGTCAATAAATAAAGATGCATCCAATACAGTGATTTCCTGCAGTTTGGATGATTAACTGGTGTCTGCTTTTCATGGCAGCTTATTTTTCTGCTTTGACAAAGGGGAAAAAATGAAAGAAAAATCATAGTTGGTATGTACACATATTAGAAAGGTAGGGATTCATTGGGCTGCACTGTTTTACTGTTTCAGAATGACCTTTTTTTAAATGGAAAAGAGACCTGTGACCCCATTTGCATTTCAAATATCCCTGGAGTGGAATGGCAAAGACCAATGTGATTGATTGTCAGAGAAGCAGCATGAGCTGCGAATTTCTTAGTAAAGACAAAAGAAGCACGCAGAGGGATAATAGCAAGGTCCCCTCCCCTGAGGAGTGATGGAACCATTCTCAGTTCTGGTCTTCCTCTCCCTTTCCTAACATGTGAATGCTCCCTGAGGATAACAGAAAAGAGCTACCGGAAGATGGATGATGTGTTTTCTCAGCGTGTTGAGTATGTCCCCCAGCATGTGTGTTGGTGGTGGTCTCCACCTTCCCTTGCCTGGGGATGTTCTGAGAGGCAGTACAATGTCACAGAAAGCGGGCAGTGTCTGCATGCAGACAGCCATCTTCCAGAGGAATGGGCTTCTTCCAGAGTGGTCAATAGTAGAAACACTTCTTATACCCAGAGGATATCGCACGCTACTGAGAGGGCGGCATGACAGTCCTGTGTCTCCTGTGGAGTCATCACTCCAGAGCGTGATGACCCCAAATCTGAATGCTGCACAAGTGCTGACCTTTAGTCTCGGGCCAGGTGAGGGCATCGTGAGTGGGACACCGGCGGTTCCATGTGTGTGGCGCAGGAGGAGGTCAGCCAGCTCCTCTCTCTGGCCCTCGCTGAACTCGGGATGAAGACCTGGCTTGTGCACCTTCCCTTCGGCTTGCCACACTGCACTGACCACTTCGTCTGGACAAAGAGACCCTGAGATAAGGATCTGCCGGATTCACAGGAGGGGCAGGGACTTGGCAAAAGCAGGAAAGGGGACTGGTTGATATAGGGGTCTGGGGCCTGGGCGTACAGCCAAAACTCTCAGAATGAGCTTGGAGTTAGCGAAGTTGCATATCCTGTGAGGATGCTCATTGCAGTGGTGAATTGTGCTCCTGCCCCCAAAGAGGCCGAGCCCTAGCCTCTGTATCTGTGAGGCGACCTGCTGTGGAGATAGGGTGCTGGGTGCAGGCCTGATGAGAGCTGGAGTCCTTGGGTGCCCCCCAAGGCAAGGGGGCATTTTGTGGATTATCTGAGGGGTAGTTATGTTGTGTTAGGCAGCAATGTTTTGTAAAGGCAGATGCAGGGGAGAAAGGGTGAACGGTGATGCCAAACAGCGGAATGGTGGGTTACGGCAACGGTTTGTCAGTTTTGACACCTGGTGTCTGAAGTCCCTGTCTACACGTGGGGGATTCATGTTTGCAGATGTAATTAAGTGAAGGGTTTTGAGTGAGATGCTGCTGGATGCAGGGCAGACCCCAAATCTAACGACTGGCATTCTTGTACGAGAAAAGAGACGATGTGAGACGCAGAGACACACAGGGGGAGAAGGCCACGAGACACAGAGACATGTGGGGAGAAGGCCATGAGACCAGGAGACATGCGGGGAGAGGACCGCGAGACACAGTGACACTCAGGCTGAGAGCCATGTTACATGCAGACACATGGGAAGAGGACCACAGCACAGAGAGACACATGGGGAGAGGGCCACGAGACACGGAGACACGTGGGGAGAGGGCCACGTAGAGACAGTTGTGGGTGTTGCGGTTGCACCCTATAAGCCAGGCAGCGCCCGGGACTATGGGCAGCCGGGGAGTCTGGGGAGAGGCTTCTCCTAGAACTTCTGGAGAGAGCATGGCCCTGCCAATGCCTCGGCTCCAGGCTCCCTTTGCAGCATCTCCCACAGTCTCCAGAGGTGTGAGAGAATGTCTTTCTGCTGTTCTAAGCCACCGCGTTGGTGGTGGTTTGTGTCAACAGCCCTGGAAGCCTCGTACACGCAGGTGGACACCCCACTCGGGGGTTTCCATTGCTGCCTCACGCCATTGGTTGCAGCATTGCGGGCAGACTGACCCTGACTCCGAAAGGGACACAGAATTGCTGCCACGGCGTGAGCTGGAGGAGGGTGGACGCCCAGCGGGGACGCTGAAAGGGGACGCGATCGCCCACACCAGCAGGACCACCCACGACTCAGGCCCCCCAGGAGAGCTCCGGGCCACAGGGGTCCCGCATATGAGGCTGTTGCAGGCATCCCAACCCATCGGTGGCCGCTCAGCTGAGGTTCTGGTGGGCGCAGGCGCCTTGGAGCCAGCGGGGATGTGTCAACACCACCTGTTGACTCCCGGCCGGCTGAACAGTTTTGGCTGGTTAGGCATGCTTTTGAACTTTAACTTCTTCTCCTGCTTTCTCCCCTTTCCCCCAATCATCATAGGGTGAATGGGTGGGGGTGAGCTTAACACTTTGGTTTAGAGGCCACAGGACAGAAGATCACGGCAGGAGTAGGGTAAGCGTGGGCGCTTGGAGTTGTGTGCTTGGAGCTCGGGGCAGGGCCTGCTGAGACCCGGAGGCATGGTGTGCCTCCTCTCTGAGGATAAGGAAGCACTTTATGGATTATTTGAGGGGCAGTTACGATGTGTTGAGTAGCACATTTTAACAAAGCAGACGCAGGGGAGGAAGGACGTGGATGGACGTCACGCAGCCAAAAGTGAATCACAGTGAAGGCTCGTCACTGTTTTGACGCCGGGCGTCTGAAGTCTGTCTGCACACGGGGGATTCCCTACCCCTGTGTCTTGGGGGCGGCAGGGCCTGCACCTCACAGCAAAGCTGAGCACTCCCAGCCTGCCCCAGTGGGCAGAGGCACAGAGCCCAGCTTCCCTGGTGGGCTCTCCCACCAGGTGGGGGCCAGAGCTGCAAGTGCTGAAGTGGGACCCCCAAGGACCCCGAGTCCAGGGTGAGAGGTGGCGCCTCAAGGTGCCAGGGCCGATGGTGCTGGAGACATCCGCAGTCGTTTCTGTGTTTGGCGGTATCTTCACAATGCTGGCTCTGCTACCAAGTTCTTGGCCAAGATGCAGCCCGGCAGTCTGGTTCTGGCCGTGCTATGAACTGCCCGCACTCTTCTTACCAAGTTCTCGTTCTCTTTAAGTAAGCCAGAGTCGATTTTCTTGTTTTCAGGAATCTGACAGATACAGTATTTTAGTTAGGGTTTTTACTGCCTTTTAAAAATACATATTTTTACCTGATGCATACCAAAGGATATGAAACATATCTGTAGGTTAGGAAGTCTACCTCACCCTAGGTGAGACTTAGAACAAAAATGCCCCTTCTGCCGCATGCCTCCTCTAGGAGATAGCCACTTTCCTGGCTGTCGTGTTCATTGCTTGCTTGCTGCTTGAGACGATAGTTTGCTTGTTTGTTTTTTTATAACATGTCCAAGTTTGTCTAAACAATATAAATAACCCTTGATTCTGCCTGTTTTTGAACTTTATCAAAATAGCACCATTTTGTATACACTCTTCTGGGAACTTTTTTTTTTTTAACTCAACACTCGTCCATACATCTAGGCCGTAAGAAAAGGAAACCCATCAATATCTACTTTTTGGACTTTCAAGACATTTATCGTATGTTGAGGGAAGGAACTGTATTTGCGATGAATCTCCCCTGGGATTGTCACGAGCGAGTAGCCCTGGGGAGGAGCTGTGTGTTTCCGGGAAGGCCTTGCACTTGGCTTCATGGGAAGCAGGGAAGGACACTCACAGAACTGCTGGATCACCCGGTGCTCCGGGGGGCCATTTCTCGGTGGCAGGATGTCAGGGAGGGCCTGGGTTGGGGGCAGTGATGGCAAGACAGCACCGCGTCAGTGGGGGACCGCAGAAGACAAGCAGCCACAGATCCCAGGTGCCAGGCAGTGTGTGGTGCATGCGTGTGCACATATGTGTGTGTGTGCCTGTGTGTGCGGAGGCTTGAGAGTGCAAGAGACTCTGGGGAAGTAGGTGACAGGCTGTAACACCTGGAGAGAGGGGGAAGGGGGGTTTCAAAAGGGTTTTCGTGAGTGATTTGCTTACTTTCCTCTAAAGTTCTTGAAGAGATGAAAGCAAGGTTTGGACTGCTTTTTTTAAAAAGATGAATTTTCTTAGAGTTACAGAATGGTTGAGATGGTGGTACAGAGAGTTTCTGTGCACCTGTGCAGAGTTCCCCATTATCCACCTCTTACGTCAGAGTGGTCCACTTGCTGCAATTCCTGAGCCAACATTGGCACGTTGTTAACGAAAGGCCACTGTTCACTCTGATTTTCTCTTCAGACACGCCTCTTTCCTGCTCCAGGAACATCCAGGACGCCGCATGACGCTGAGCTGTCGCCTCTCCCAGGCTCCTCTTGGCTGCAGCAGTTTTCCAGTGGGCCTTTTGATGCCCTTGGTGGAACTGAGGAGCCTGGCCAATCTTCAGCAGGATTTTTCCAGTGTGAGACCTTGCCTGGTGTCTTTCCAGCGACGGCACTGGGGCTGCAGGCTTTGGGGAGGAAGCCGCAGAGGCAGGGGCACCTCCTCATGCCACATCAAGGCCACGTGCTGTCAGAGGATGGCCCTGCACTGCCACTTGGTCTAGAACGTTCTCTTCTTTAATGCAGCTCTGTGTGACAGCCAGACCTGGGGGACCACAGGATTTGTTCTGGCTACAATGGCTATGGGAGCAGCACCTGCTCACAAAAAACAGCAAGCAGCATAGAATCATTGTGTGTTGCTTTTAGTGAAGATGGTTACAGTGTAAAAACTGCCACAAAGAACCAGGCTGCACTGAGCCAAGCTCTCCTCCCTCCCTGGGCTCTCTGCGAGTTTGGAAAGTGTTTCTGTGCACGGGAGTTTTAATTCCAATAATAAATGCGTGCGGTAATAAATGCGTGCGGTACATACGCCATGTGCTGCTGTCCCAGTCAGACACAGTTGGAGGCAGCCTGGGAGCGGGGGCAGTCCCGCTGCAGGTCCCTGTGTGGTAGGGGGCGACCCAGCTCCGTTTCCATGGCAGCCTCATGGGCCACTGTGGGCCACATGACCCATCTCCCCTTGGTGGAAACCTTCACTCGCTTATGAATTAGGTGAACCGGCCCAGCGGGGGCTGTGGAGCCAGTGAACACTGGGTGCTAGGACGGCGGCTGGCGTTTGATTACAGCCCACAGGCAGAGCACGTGACTTATTGGGTAATAACACGGACCCTGGGATGTCTTTGTTGAAGTTGAGAGAAGAATTTTCTGATCCCCAGGAAAAGAATGCTTCTAATGAAATTTAGAAAATGGGGCCAGGGTATAATTTATGGGCGGAAGCTTGCCCTCCGGCATCTGCAAAGACTGCCAGGGAGGGGACAGCATGGTGGGCTCCAGAGTGTTTCTCAGAAGACCCACCTCCACGTCCTGCGGCTGCCTCAGTCCAGGACCATGGGTCACCTGTTTTTCTAGGCAAGGTTTGCTATCATCTGCTCAAGGTGCTGTTTTTCTCTTCCTTTTTCGCTTTTGTTTTTTAAGACAGGTTTTGCTCTGTCTCCCAGGCTGAGTGCAGTGCGATTATAGCTCACTGCATCCTCAACCTCCCAGGCTCAAGTGACCCTTCTGCCTCAGCCTCCCCAGTAGCTGGGACAACAGGCAAGAGCCACTTTTTATGCAAATGTTTTGATTTTTTTGTGCAGAGATGGAGGTCCTGCTATGCTGCCTAGGCTGGTCTTGAACCCCTAGGCTCAAGTGATACTCCTGCCTCAGTCTCCCAACATGCTGGGATTACTGGCAAGCGCCACTGTGCCCAGCAAATGTTCTGATATTTTTTTTTTTTCAGAGATGGAGGTCTTGCTATGTTGCCTAGGCTGGTCTCAAACCCCCAGGCTCAAGTGATCTTCCCGCCTCGGCCTCCCAAAGTGTGGGGATGCCCGGCGTGAGCCACTCTGCCTGCATAGGTGCTGTTTTTCTCTTAAATACGGAGGTCTTGCCTGTCAGAGATCCCGGCTGGGTGCTTTCCACCCTTGTCAGTTTTCCTGAGTGTGAAGTGGGCAGGCGAGTTCTCGACACAGCCTCACCTCCTGGAAGATTCAGGAGGGATACCTGTGCCCGGACTTCTGGAAAACATGACGGCAACGAGTCATTGCAGACCTGCCCTGCCCGCTACAACAGTCCAACCAGCACTTCCCGTGTGAGTGCGTGACCCGAAAGGCCACTTTGGTTGGGTCCCTGTGGTGGTCGTGGCGGTGCGGATCCCCTTTTGGGACGCAGGTCTGACCCCGGCCACGGGGCGTGGAGCACACAGCTGTGGCTGGCAGCCCCTTCCAGGGCTGGCTCAGCTGAGGGGCCAGCTCAATGGGGAGGCCCCGTCCCAGGCAGCTGTGCCCGACTGGTTGAAGAGGGCCAGGGGCCGGCTCTCCCACGCCAACTGGGGGAGCAGCGAGGGCTCAGTCCCTCTGCAGAGCTCCCCGGGGGTTGGCCGAGATGCCTGCTGGGAGGGCCTGGAAGCCCGGCTTCCCCCTCGGCCCAGTTTTGCTTTCTCCCTTCCCCCTCCCCCACCCCACCTTCCTTCCCTCCCTCCCCTCCCCTCCCGAGTGTTGAATCCCAAGATCACTCCCTGACAACGTCCTGCACCCTCGCCCAGTCTCGGAGTGGGCTTCCTGAGGACCCCAGGCTGCAGCATTCACAGAGCCATTGAGGCGCCGAGGCGCCGTGTGTCCTGGACTAAGACCCCTTGCAGAAGAGACTGGGACTGCCTGGGCGGGGTGACGAAGCCCACATGCCACTCAGTGACAGCTGGGGAACGCTGCGACCAGAGTGTCACGGGACTGCAGGCTGGGACACAGCAGACCACCCCGGCTCTAATCTGGGACCCTCAGAACTAAGCTCCTGGCCCTCAGTCCCTCCAAGGCCGAACCGCTTCGGGACACGGTGGTGTGAGCGGTTGCCCCGGGAGGCTCACGGCGCCCTCTGGCTGGTGTGTTTGGGGAGCCTCGAGTCTTCACAATGTGCGACTGGGTGGCAGCTCTGAGGCCACCTGCGGGTGCTGTGACCTGCTCGCAGGGCGCCTTTCAGGTTTCCACGAAGTGAAGACCCACGCCTGCAGAGCAGTCTCTTCATTGTCCTCTCTTCCGGGGCTGAGCCGTGTCGACACTCTTGGTGTCCTGGACCCAGTTTGTTTGCTCCTGCCATCCTGGACTCTGTGGTTAAGGAAGAGGATGCGTCACACGGAAGGCCAATTTCTAGTGCTGTCCGAAATCGCCACACTCTCTTCCAAAGAGGTTGCCCTGGGTCGCATTCCCACCAGCAGTGTAGAAACCTTCCTTTTTCTCCACATCCTCGCCAGCGTCTATTGTTGTTTGTCTTATTGATGATGGCCATTCTTACAGGGGTTAGGTGGTATCTCAGTGTGGTTTTGATTTGCATTTCTCTGATGATGAGGGAGGCTGAGCACTTTTTCATGTGTGTGTGGGCTGCCTGTATATCTTCTTCTGAGAAGTGTCTATTCACGTCTTTTGCCCGCTTTTTAAAGGGACCGTTTGTTTTTTTCCTGGAGGAACTCAAATCATTCTACAAAAAAGATACCTGCACATGTGTGTTTGTTGCAGCTCTATTCACAATAGCGAAAACATGGAACCAACCATGGAAGCTGGACTGGATTAAAAGAATGTGGTACATATACACAATGGAATATTATGCAGCCATAAAGAAGGACAAATATATGGACTTTGCAGCAACTTGGATGGATTTGGAGTCAATCATACTCAGTGATCTATCACAGAAACAAAGAACAGAGTACCATATGTTCTAACTCATAAGTGGACCTTGAACAATTACAATACTATAAGAAAGGGATTGGCAGTAGTGGGAAACTGTCAGGGGAGAGGAGGTGGGACTGGCAGTTGAGGGAAACTGCTAGGGGAGTGAGGGGCACACCTCATCAACAAGGGTACCTGCATAATCAACGTTTGTATACCTAACCCTGAATTGTACCCCACATCTTTATAGTAAAAAAAAAAAAAGGAGGAGGATGAGGCAGAGGAAAAAGTAGGCCCCCAGGGCCCTTGCTAATTAACGGTTTGAAAGGGACTTTTAAGCATGGCTAAGTGCAGGCTGCTCGTGTGCCTAATTCCTCTCCATGCTACACTTACTTCAAGTGCAATTTGCGAGGCTGAACACGTGTTCTTTCAGGGGCTCTGCCAAGAGCCCTGCGTGTTGATTACTGCCCTTTAAGTGGCTGCGTTTTACTTCCATGTGCTTTTAAATGGTTACTGAGAGGATCTGGTGCTCTTCCTGCAGCTAAAGTGCATTTTGGTATTGTGCAAAGCGGTAAATAATTGAAACCTGCCACAAGCCTCTGCTCCCTGAGCCCCTTCCCTTCCCTGCCTCCCCTTCTCTGTTCCCGCCTGTGTGCCTCCCCGCACCGCCATCCTCCCTGCCTCTCCCTGCAGGCTTATGCTGCTTTAAGCACCATCTCCTTGCCCTCAGTGTTCTCATGCCAGGGGCTCCCACGGGCTCTGGATTGCAGCGCCCGTGGGGGTGCGGGGAGGGGCACACAGCTTGGTACCACTGATGCCCAAATCAAGGATTTCAACTAACGGTGGCTTCATAGAATGATTTTTGAACGCTCTTTTTCTCTTCAGGTTGCTGAATTGATACTGGCCTAATTCCTGCCGCCTCTGCTTCTCTGGCCGGAGACAACCCCCAGAAGCTCGGACTGAGGGAAGACGGGCCCATGTGGGCAGAACTTCTCAAGCTGAACCATGTGCAAGCCTCTCATCAGGGAGAGGAGGAGATGACGCGTGCCAAAGGAGGTGCCCGTGTTCAGACTTTGATGAACTTGTTTTCAGGAAATTCCTGCTAAACCTGGGACACAGAACTACAGAAAATTTTAGATTTCTTTGCTTCTACACCTTAAGAAGGCAAAAATTAAAGCCGTTTATAGATGTTACAGCCCACCAACACTAGAATAGTTTTCCTTTTTGAGATAAGGAGGAGTTGAAAATTCATAGGGAAACAAAACGGACCCAGAATAACCAAAACAATCTTGAAAAAGAACAAAGTTAGAGGACTCACACTTTCTAATTTTGAAACTTACTGGAAGTCAACAGTAATCAAGACAGAGTGGCACTGGAACAAGGATCGACACGGTGACCCACGGAGCAGAGGTGAGTACAAGCACAAACTCACATGTCTATGGAACATCTGTCTTCAACAAGGGCACCCAGATCACTAAATGGAGACAGGACCATCACATACCAAGAGTCAGGCTGGATCACTGCTCTACACCATATAAAAAACTCAAAATGGACCGAAGACCTATATGTGAGAGCCAAAACTATAAGAGTCTTAGAAGAAAACACACGTCTTTGTGACCTCAGATTTGGCCGTGGATTTAGCTGTGACACCAAAAGCGCAAAGCACAAGGGGAAAGATAGATTAATTGGACTTCTCTAACACGAAAAACTTTTGTTCTTCAGAGGATGCCAGAAAGTGAAAAGACTGACAGAATGAGAGAAAAAATCTAATCACACATCTGTGAAAAGGCTCATATCTAGAGTACACAAGGAACTCTTACAGCTGGGTAAGAGTCTAAGCTCAGGCTTAAAAATGCACAAAGGGTCTGAGCAGAATACCCTTCAGAAAAGATTGTGTAAGTCTGACAAGCACAGGAAAAGATGTCATGAGTCCCTGGGGAAATGCAAACGAAAACCACAGTGAGATCCACTCCATGTCTGCTATAATAAAAACGACAGATAACGGCAAGTGTCAGCAAGGCTGTGGGGATATTGGGATCTTCACCAACTGCTGTTGGGAGTGCAAGATGGTGCCATTTGGTTATCGAAAGGCTACATGCTGGGTGACCACACAACCCAGCAACGCCACCCTCAGACACCTGCTCAAGAGACGTGAAAGCTCATGTCCACACAAGCCCTTGAATATGAGAGGCATCCATCACCACTCAAAGGTGGTAGGCAGCAGGAACCTTGAAACTGCTTGGAGCGGGTGAGGGTTCACTGCTCCCCACCTTCTTGCCAGGCTGTCATGAAAACAGATGCCGGGCCAACTCCTGCCACGTGTGACCATGCACTCGGTGGCCGAAGAGACGGCGTGAAACAGCCCCGGCAACCTGCTCTGCACACCTGACGCCGCCCAGGCCCCTGTCCCTCGACTATGTCTGTCCCCACCTGAGGCAAATGTGAGGCGTTCCAGAGGCAGCAGTCAGGGTCACGGCCGTCCAGGCAGCTGGAAGCCCCCTGACTAATGGCTGGACATGGGACCATGCAGAGGTCAAGCCTGGGCATCACCTCAAAGTGGCAGTGGCGGGCTTGGTAGATGCTAGTGCCCTGTTCAAGCCAGGCGGGCATCTGAATGTCTTTCCAACTCATGCGTCTTGGCCACATGCCGCTTCACCCACAAAGCCCGTTGCTCATCGCTGCACCTCGGGCTCCACTGTGTGGAGGGCGTGCTGGAGGAGGTGAAATGGCGAGGAAGCCGCAATGTGCCCGCTGCAGGGCCGCTGGCCTGCGGGGTCCAGAGTCATTGCTAGTATCTCCACGGCTCATCATGCTGAAGAGCGGAACCCTGGGTGCCGATTCAGATTCAGCCAACAGAAGCACTGGGGGGCTGCTCGCAGTGCAGATGGTGCTGAGAAGACACGGAACGGGCCTGGAGGTGGGGGCTCCGCGCAGGCCCCGACGCCTGGCTGGATGGCTCGGCCGGCACAGGCAGAGCGGCTCCCAGCCTGGCTGAAGCACTCTGAGCTGACCTGCAGCCATGTCGGCGAATATGCAAGAGAACCCAGCAGTGCATGAGGCTGCCCCTCTCTTTGTGCATTTAATTACATATCGTGATGTGATTCGTCAAGTCAAATAGAGAGAAGATGGGTAGAAGAAGACACAGAGAGAATAAGCAGGAGGTAGAAAGAAATAGCCAGACAGAGAGAGAAGCCGAGGAAGAAATGGAGATGGGGCGGCAGACCCGAGAGTCAGGCCCGAGAGCTGGGGGACCGTGGGCCACACAACCAGGCCACCTCGGGGGCTCCTCTTCTAACACCCACACTGTCCCTTCTAAGACCTCCTGTGCCCGGTTGAGGGGAGCAGGCCTGCCCTGTCAAAGCCGCCAGTAACTGGGCTGGAGGCATCAGCAGCGGCCAGGAGAATCCGCCTGTGAGACTCAGCTCAGCCTCCTCTCTCTTCCTGGGGCTGGGCAGGGCTGGACAGGTGCCATGGTGCCCTTGGGAGGTGGAAGGGTCCTTCCAGGGCAGGTTAAAACTGCTGCAGTTGCACACCAGTGCATCAGGTCCAGGTGCTCTCACGCCGGTGTGTGCGCGGCTGGCTCCGTGCAACCACATGTGGGGTGCCAGGCCAGTCTCACCTCCTGTCTCTGCTTGCTGCCTGTCTTGGCCTTGCCCCTGGAGTTAGGTGACGCCAGGCAAATTGCAGAGCCGCTCTAGACTTCAGATGCCACTTCATGTGAGATGTGGTACTGAGACGGCAGCCACCCATCGTGGGTTTCAGGACCCCCTCAGGAAGTGGAGTGCCCTGTGTAAAACGGAGCCGTGTTTGCACATAACTTACGCAATTCCCCGTGCCCAGCAGCCCGCCTCCAGACTACGTGCAATACTGACGCACTGTAGATCTGTGTTGTTTTTAAGCATTTAATTGTTTTGGGATAGTTTCCATCCACAGTGGGCTTGAGAATGGAGATGCGAGTCTGTGGCACAGCCGACCAGCACTGCATCGGGTCTTCTTCAGACACGTCTTTCTTTTCTTTCTGTACTCTCTCTTGAATTCTTTCTTTGGAAACGGGTTTTTTCTTTTTAAAGATTCAGCAGTCCTGGGAGAGGTACATGAAGACAGTTCCTCTCAAACACCCGTCGAGGGTCCCTCATGGAGGAGGAAAACAAACACCAGACCCCAAGATCCAGCAAGCAGTGGGAAGCTCTTGCCTCAAGCTCAAAATGGATTTCAGCCTGAAGTTTTACTTTACAAGTCCACGAGTCTTGCGTTTTACTCCAACGTGTGTTCCACTCTCGTGTGTCGTGTTCTGAAATAGCGACGTTTTCTCCACGACGGGTGCCACAGGAGAACGTGCCTTGTCTGTCCCATGGCTCTGTGTCCTCCCAGGGTTGTTTTGAGTTTCGGGGCCTGAGGTTCCAGGGCTTTGTCCAAGGTGCAAGCAGGACCTTAAGATGGCCGTACCCTTGAGAATGTCTTAATTCAAGATCCTGCCTGTCAGGAGCAGGCACCGAGAGGCCAAGCGCCAACTGAGGGGACGCTGTTGTATCGACACCCTGTCCTTTGCTGCTTGGCCTGGCCAGTTGTCACTAGCAGACACACCTGCCGCCATAGACCATTTTGCAAGCCAGGCAGGAAAGAACCCACGCTTTGCTGAAATGTCCCCCCTGGCTCATTCTAAAACTAGTCCAGAGAAGAGAGAGCCGAGGTGATGAGGGATGGTTCCCTGGAGGGGAAGTGCTGGGGATAACGAGACCCACCTCCTTGCCACGTCCGGAGTTCCCGGCACAGGTTGACTGAGGTCCCTAAGCAGCTGGGGGAGAAAGGGCTGGGCTACACGCTACTCACAGCACGTCTTCTGCCCAGTTATGCTCTAGACACAGCTGAAGCCACCTCAGGGGCTCTGTCACTGAGCAGTAGTGTCACCACAAGCAGCCGACGGGTAACAGCGAAGACTGCCTCACTAATGCCTCACTGATGTCCTCAGTGGGTGACACTCACGGGCTCGACTCGGCCAGGAACAGCCCGTGAGGGTTTGGTGGGCTAGATGGGGGAGCCCATTTCTTCTTCCACTTGGCTGTCTTTGAGAGGAATGCACGCTGTGGAAGGCATTGGGCAGCCATGCTGCTGGGAGCTTTGGGAACTGCATTCGTGTAGGAGCCAGACACATCTGCCACCACATGCCACCACACGTGCACACACACATGCCAGCACATTCACCTACCCACCACCACACGCTGCCATACACCACTGTGCGTGCACACACCACATGCCACTACACACGCACACACCAGGATCCATGCACACACGCCAGCACATCCACCTCACCATTGCCACACGCCACCATGCACTACCACCACTCGGGCACATACACGCCCACACATCAACCCCATACCCACGACCGGCACACACACTCAAGCCCACTCACCACCACATACACACACCACCACATGTGTATGCACACACGCATCGTACTACTACCACGTGTGGGGGGACTCAGCCAGAACACGGGACTCGAGTTGCTGGACCGTCCTGTAGCGGGTCAGGAGGTGAAGTCGGGTGCTGGAAGTTCCTCTTCCCAGGACTTGCCTGGGACCTCCCAGCCTGGGTGCTTGCTTTCCATCCCACTCTGTACAGAGCTTTTTCTCTTGCTGTTGCCTCATTCGAAGATCTCAAAGGCCAGAGCTTAGCTTGTCAGCACCTTTAGACATGTGCGTCAAAAATAGAACAAAGGCTGTCCAAAGGAGCTAGCGAGGTGCTGTGCAAAACCCAGAAGTTGCTCCAATTTCTCCTGACGGGACTCGAAATCTTGCTTTTGAAAAGAGAGAAAATTGGGAAGGAAAAATAAGAGATCACCATCAAAGCCAAGCAAGGGCATCTGAGCGTCCAAAGGCATCTGCAAGCTTTCACCTCACGGAAGAAAATAATCCAAACAACATCTGAAGGGCAGCGACCTGGTACATAAGGTGAGCTGAGAGCGGAGTATCAGCTCATAGATGTTGTGCTTCAAAACAGTTCGCTTCATCCTTGCAGTGTCAGCAGCGGCACCGCTGAGGGTTGGGGCGTGTGGCTTGGAAGCCCGGCTCCTGAGCGGTCAGCTAAAACAACTTGCTCATGAGCGGATGGCCCGGTTTCGCTTCAGCTCTGACGCAGGGGTCCAGGGTACGCGTCTGGGTTCTGGCCGCAGCGGGGCCTGGGGCTCTTCCTTCCTCTCAACCGCCCAGCCTCCTGCGCCAACATGTCTCCAGCTGTGCTCAGGTCTGAGGGCCGTATGGGCTGCCTGGCCAGCTCCAGACCCCGTCCTCCATCAGCAGGCCCGTCCATGTGTCGGTGAGGGTGTCCGCGCGGTCGAGCCCACCGTGTGGGGTGCGTGGGTCTCCAGGACAGTGGCGGGAAGCAGGTCTGGGCCGCATGGCCGCCTCCCTAGGCGGGAGGGCTGTGCTCCTTCTTACAACCTGGCCAGCCTCCCCGGGCCGGACCATCGCCCGTCTTAGGGCCAAGCCAGCCTCTTCTGCTTGAGCCTCAGTCTGGAGGACAGGAAAGCCCCATGCCAGTGGTGATTTGTGCGTGGACATCCTCACCCTTTCTTGGGTGCGTGTCTGGAGCTGGGCAGCCTGTGACCCTGGGCAGTTCACTTCTTGCAAAGCGAGGATGAGGCAGGTCACATGGCACCTGTGAATCCTCGGCATTGCCAGCTCTGGGCCGACACTCGGGAGAAACTGCCCACTGCTGTCGCTGAGGACTGGAATGCAGCCTGGCCCATGAACTCCGGACGCAGCGTCCCACGCTGGTCGGTGCGGGGGTGCTCGTGGGCGAGTCTCTTGCCCTGTGCGGTCTGTTCTTTCTTACACTCTTTGAGGCTCCCTGGGCATGAGCTGGCGGGCAGTTTCACGTATAAATAGAAGTAGGCAAGTAAAACAGATGCAAATACACAAAATACATGATATGTGATTATAATGAATCTATAACATTGCCTGTTATACTTACATTAGAATATGATATTTTATCAAGTGTGTTTGTTATTTTTTATCCTTGCAGCTGTACATCTTTTCAGAAAGTGTGGGTTGGTTAGTATCTTTTTTGGGCCACAAGGGGGTCATCGGTGTGGTGTTGGGGCCTAGCACACACCACCCCAAAACACGCTGAGCTGCAGGGTCACTCGGGCTCAGCTGGTCCATAAGGAGTCTCAGACCCGCCCTGCCTGGAGGGAGGTCATGATCCCTCATTTCAGGGAGTCCTGCCTGTTCCCCGGGGAAGGAAGGTCGCAGAGAGGCCCTGTGGGCCCCTTGGCTCGTCACCAGTGGATCATGCCCACGTTTCTCCACTTCCTGCACCAGACTAAGCATGAAAACACAGGGTTCCCTGGGTCTTTGGGTCTTCAATTCCAAGAGCTCCTCTATCGAGTAAAAAAGTGTTAAGTAAATTTGCCATGCTTTTCTCGCTAACCTGCCTTTTGTGGTCGGCCATGACTCTTGTGAGGGGAGAGGAGGGCTGCCTTTCTCTCCTACAAGGTCAACAGCGGGAGTGCCTGCATACAGGAGCATGCCACATCACGCTACATGAGTGTATACATGCAAACACACACAACAGTCATTTAAATCAAGACAACGAAGGATAATTTAGCCTAGCACTTCTTACACAAAAACAAACTGAGTATCCATTTTTGGGGTCCTTGCACTGCAGAAAACCTCTGAGCCAGTCAGTGCAGTCAGTGAAAGATTTCTGAGACTCGCACATCCAGAGGAGTGGCTTCCTCCTGAAAACCTGCCATTCTGTCATCTGAGTGAGTCGGTTAATGTGAGAACTCTTTGTCTTCTGAAGAGGTGACGTGCTTGTCACCATGGAAGAAAGAACTGTTACTAAGTTCTCTTTATGAGCAAGTTGGTCCCTTGAACGTGGTATTACTTTTCTTTGAGGGACTGTTACCTGATAAAGGAAATCTACTTTTTCACAAATAACCTCCAAATTTGTTAGAAACTGGTTTAATAATCTGTTTCATTTCCTGCCTCAAATAGTGTGAAAACATATTTTTTGAGTCTCACAGTGAATCTGTGGGCCGAGAAACGCCGCCCTTGGGTGTGGAGTCAGTGAGAGATGGACCTGTATCCTCACTCACTGCTAGTGGTGCATTTTATGGGTCTGGATACATTTCTCAAAAGTAACTAATAACATAAAAATCGTAAAGCTGGAAAATGGCAAGTTCATCAGCGACATTCCATAAGACCTCACACTTGACGTTAGAATATGACATTTTTTTGAGCATGTCTGTTATTTTTGTTGAAGCCACCCACCAAACCTCCTTGCAGGAGTCACAAGCTGTCTGCATCTTCCTTTGGGACCACAGGGAACACAGTTGCTGTGTGGGCCCCATGAAGGACGAGGCCGGCGGTCAGACTCTGAAGTACAAGTCACACATGGACGATGGTTTCAGATGCTGTGTCCTGCTTTGCGCAGAAACCTCAGCATACCATAGAAATGCCAGCTTCAAGGTCATTGGAGTTTCCAATGTTTCTCCCAACTTTCTATTTAGAGCAATGTTGAACTGTTACAACCCAGTCCAGTAAATCAGCTGCTCTCCCGCTCAGCCAATTAAGATATGAAAGGCAGGGACTGGGAGAAAAGGATGCATTTAATTTCTATAACCAGGTTATAGGGAGATGGGTTGGCATTATTGCCAAAAAGCCCGCTCAGAGCAACCCACATTCATTCCAGTGTTCAAACCCCAAATTCCTAGTCCCTCACCTTCCCGGGTTCTACGCAGGGTGCAGCTTTAGCATGACTCAAGATTTTCATGAACAACGTTTGATACGTGACCACTGACGTGAAGCAAAGTCTTCTGGTCATGTTGACATTTTAGATAACATTTCGGAATTTGAGGTATTTTTTAAATAGTTTTTTTATTTAGAGGAAGGGGCAGAAAATTGCCATATTTGGATGGGACAGAAAATATAATTGTAACAATCCCTATTCCAGAGCCCCGGCCCATAACAATCCCATGTCCTCGCATTCACAGATGGAGGGAAGCGGGCAGTGCCCACTCTGAGCTTTCAGACACTCTCAGCTCGGCCTCGGTCCACTCGCCTAATCACCGGGTGGTCTGGCTGCCCGGCTGTTTCGTCTTCAGCACCAGCACTGGCTACTAGATAAGGCTGGCCAGTGGGGCAAGGCCATGCCAGGAGAGGAGAAGGTAGGGGGCGGGTAGAAAAATGCCCACGTTAGAATCCAAGTGGATTTTATGTTTAGCCCAACTCAGCCACAAAAGAATACGAGTTATAAGTCTTTTATAAATGACTGTTCTAATGTAGCCCAAATGGCCTCTTTTCAGCCTATAACATTCCCCACTGTCAGTTATACCCATGACTTCTATCATCGGATTTTTAGTTTGCTTTTTGAAAAATCTGTTATGTGATGCCATGCCAGAGTCAGATTGGAAAATAAACGTAGTAGGTAGGGTCATAGGGCAATACAACCCTTCTAGTGAGTTCTTATGTGGCAGTGACTTCCCATGCCTTTAGTTAGGAATTTGGGCATGAGAAAAATGTCAAGTGCAGTCCTCAGCTTTCCCATCAGCCAAACAACATTCTTAACAGTAGGAGGTGCCATGAGCTAGGAGGGCTCTTCCCTAGGGTCATCTAGTCTATTTTGTTTACCTGGCGAGGCCCCACGAGCTTGGAAGCACATTCCTAGAATTGTCCGTTTGCTGACAATAGTTCCCACCCCAGTGACATTGGATTATGGGAAAGGACATGGTTTGACCTGATTTTAGAGCCAATCGTTTAAAGGTGAGAGGGTGTCAGACCCAGAGTTTAGTCTGAAACACCATCCTGGGTTGGATTCATGTGACAAGCTACTATGATCCAGGTCCTTGATTTTTTTTCCCTCCTGCATCTGGCATAGAGAGACATATAAAGATAGCACAGTGTCAGGTGTGAAGATGAGAGTTATTTTAGAGCTTGGGAGAAATGGGCAGGCCCCATGTTTGCGTTATTTGTTGCTCTGGAAACAAGCCAGCCCCAAGGAGCCTTTTTAAATCACAGGCAGGTGTTAGTGGGCCAGCTGGAAGCCCAGGTGTGGTCAGAAATGCAGTCAGGTGCTCACCTGAGGTGTGGGGTGTGACTTCAATTGGACTTCTCCTAACTTTGCAGCACAAGAGTCAGTTAAAAGCCCCGGTAAGGTCCTGGAGTTGGTCACAAATTGAAAACAATACTTGTGAATGACAAAAGTTCCAAGACAGCCACCATCGAAAGTGCAATCGATAAGAAAGCTTGGCTATTCTCTAACATACAACAACATATTTTTGTAAACTTAGTGTAACTTTTATAACTCTCTGCTAGAGAATAGACCAATGCTGTAAGGAAACCCAGGGGCTCAGACGTTGGCCTGCACCCATGTGGCTGTTGATATTAATGCTTAATTTGTAGACTCAGAAATTAATTTCATCTCTCAAAAATTATCCCTTACAGTCTCACACGCCCTCCTCTTTTGTGATAGTCCCTGGGTGTAGAGAGATTGAATAATTCTAACTTTTGACCCTATGTTTTTATAAAGGCAGTTCATTTTGATTGTCACCTTTTCCTGGCCCTGAAGATGATGCCTGAACTGATGGGATTTAGCAAGAGCTACTTTTTTTTCAGTCCCGGAAGCCAAGTTACAAGTTACCCTTGTAACTTAACAGCACAAGGATTAGTTAATAAAACATTTACTAGAAATGTAACAGGCTCAGAACATTTTACTAACAGAACTACAGATTACTGTAAAAATAATACATAGTCATTTAACCAAGGCAATAAACCTCAAAAGCAATACCAAAAGCTATATGAATGTAAAAACTTTGATTCTTTTAAAACTCGGTCTTTGTAAACAAAACCTTTCAAGCCATAACAGCAGTTAGAACTGGAGAGAAAAGTTATAATGGACTTAATTATATACAAGATTTCTTTTATAAATTTCCCTTCATGAACTTACTGTGACTTACGCCTACCATAGACAACTTGCTTAGACTCTGTTTTGCCCCATATTTTCCTATTTCCTAAATAACCGGCCATTTTACTTGAGGTCAAAATTGCATCATACAAAATTCTTTCATATACAAGATTCTTTTCTTTTCTTTATAACTTTCCTTACCAAAAATACATCTCCATACCCATAAGCATTATCTTACTCATATGTGCCTTTATTCATTTATAGCAGTTTGCTTAATTACTTATGAAAACTGGGATCTTAGATAAGGCTGGTCATTATTTTAAGTTATCTCCTGGCTAATTATTTTTAACGTCTGTGAACGTTAGGTGTTACCTAAGTAAGAACCTTCAAGTTAAATACATGAACATTTTACTGATAATTCAGAAGATTTAGCTGATTTTTTTTTGAACCAGCAATTTTAAATTAGTCTTGTAAAAAAATGCTTACACAAGTAAAGATTTTTCTGCTCTTGGCTAGGTTTATAGACTTATAACTCGTGTGCCAAATCCTGATACTTTAAAATATCTAGCAGAGGCAAATGCAAAACTTATCTAATTAGTAGACAAAACCTGTCTTCTATAACAGACTCTGTAGAAAATGGAAGCAGTCATACAATCTCGACACTCTTTGCTAGACCCGACTTTTGTTTTAACACCAGCAACTCTGCTCCCCTGCTCCCCACACATACACACACAGATGCACATCGGCCTCCCACTGGGGGATTTGTCTGAGTCTTCCCCTCACGATAAGGTTCAGGCTAAGTTTTTTTGGCAAGACGGCAACATAGCCCAGGTCGGCCGACTTTTAGGGTAGAGAGGCAGGTGGACACGGCCCCCTCCTGTGAGTAAGGAACCTGGGCAGAGGCGCTCCTCAGGGAACAGGGCGACAGTCACACGTTTGGGGATGGCCTGGGAAGTCAGTGACGTGCGGGGTGAGTGTGAAGGACGAGGCAGAGAGAGGCAGCTTCTGCGGCGTCGAGTACCCGGACGTCGAGGCTCAGCCACGTGTGCATCGTGGGCTCAGGAACCCTCCTGGCCTTCTGGGTCTCCAAGGCAGCCTGGGATGTGTCCCTTTCGTAGCCACACACAACTCCTAGGCCGACCTTCCAGGAGCTCAGATTTCTTTTCAAGGACATGTTTGATGGTCCTTTACACCAACTTTGACTTAAATCACAAGACGTGTGGGCTGGGGTTGGGGCGAGGGAATCACCACGTGATCTGCCCAGGCCTTGTACTCACCAAAGCTGACTCAAACTTTGATTTTTCGTTTTTAAACCCTGATTTTCTGGGGGGCGAGAGGCCAGGAACACTCAGGAGGGAAAACATCGAGAAGGGCTCTGACACCAACATCTGCAGAAACCACGGTGGAAATCCCGCAAGATACGGGGAGTTGAGGGCAGGACCAAATGCTTGACATCCTGTCCAAATGTGCAGGAATGTAAGTCAGACGCTGTGTGTCCGAAATACAGCTAAAAAGATAAACGGCCGAGGAATAAATGACAAACTTCAGAACGCTTTCCAGAATTGATGTTGTTGTTGTTGTTGTTTTTAATGTCTGTGTCCTGGGGAATGTTTTCTCTGTGGCAAAGATGCCAGAAAATTGATTTTAAAAATACTGGCCAGACCCTGAAAACAGTCATGGGAAGTGGTGGTCATGTAAGCATGGGAGGCTGGGGCCCCCAGAGGCAGGGTCCTAGAAGGCTGGGGTTCTGGAGGCTGAAGTCCTGGGATGCTGGAGTCCTGGGAGGCTGAGGTCCTGCTAAAGATGGTGGGACATGGTGGCAGCCTGGACTTTCCCTCTGGGAGGTTCTCCTGGCCACCGAGTCTCTTCTCTCCCACGGGCGGCAGAGCAGGGAAGGCACAACAGAGCACCTGCAGACCGCGTTCCTGACTTTCCTTGTGGTCAGTGGCTTCAAAGGCCAGGGCTGAGAAAGCAGCACAATTGCTATGAGCGGACCATTGATGTGACGTCCCCCGCCGTTAGCCGCCACTGAAGTCCAGCCCGAGGAGGCCCTGGGTCCCGGCCTGGGGTGAGAGGGGCTGCCTCCCGACCCATCTTTACCTGGAGCTGCTGAAGAGAGGCGTGGGCCCCACGGAAAGTCACGGGCCAAGGCCCAGCACGCCAGGGGAGCGCTGGCAGCAGGGAGCCTTCTAATTGGCTGCAATTGATAGTCAGTTGTGATTAGTTCCAGCAGGCGAGGTCAAGGTTTGGGCCTCTTAATCCTTTACAGATGGGCCTGGGTCCTCACAGGTGCCTGAGGGGTGGGACTCGCTAGCGCTCCAGCCCCCCATGCTGCTCCCTTTGGGTTCCCCATCGCTAATGACGGCTTCAGGCTGGCTGATGTGGGACAGACGTGCTGGTGCCTCGTGGCGGACTTAAGATCGCTGCAGCCCTGGAGCTCAGGATGGTTTCATAATTAACTCATCTCCTCCTGAAGGGGCTTAAGTGATCTGTGGCTGCCTCCTTCCCTCCATCTTTTGTATCCGTGGCCCGCTTCTCCGAGTGCCCGGCAGATACGGCGGGGCACACCCCCAGCAGCAGCCGTTCTCTCGTGGCCACGCCCTTCCTCACCGTCCCCTGCTGAGGTCCACTCGTCTTTCTAGAACCCACAGTCACCTGGGAGAGCTCTCGAAACATGAGGGGGGACCCCAAGCAACCAGAATTACCTGGCAGAGGGCAGGCCCCTGCAGTACGGGATTCCCCTGCTAGGTGAGCGTCCTGGGACCCTGTGGGCATCAGTGTGCGCGCTGGCAGTTATGTGAGAGGCTGTGTTTGGCCTCAGAAAATTTTTTTTGGAGAGTCTTTCGATGCATCTGCCCATTTCATGGTGGGTGATTTATGAGCACAGCTGCCCACACTGCATCTGAGTGTTCAGCAGTTTTGGAGCAGAAACAGCTTGACCCCCATGCCCACCCTCCCCATTCACCTGATCTCACCCCAAGCAACTTTGATCCTCAGATGAAAAAAGTCCTCAAAGGGAAACATTTTGCAGATGTGGAAGAAGTGAAACAAAAAAATGGCAGAAGCACTAAAGGGCACCAAAATGAACGAGTTCAAAACTTTTGAGCGGTGGGAAAAACATCTCAACAGGTGTATTGCATCAAACAGAGAGGACTTTGAAGGTTGAAGTTTAAACATGTAAGAATGAATACAGAATATTGATAAATCAATTCTAGTTTTTTGGGGGCCCCCTTTGTACATGTGCCTGGGCCCTGTCCTCAGAGCTTCTGATTCACTTGGGGTGCTGCCTGACTGGAGCTGAATCCAGACCATGCCCAGCACTACCCATGCGGGAAGCTTTGCTGGGTCTCCCAATGGACCTGATCACTCACCCCTCAGATGTGTCTGGTGCCGTGTACATTTCCATGAGCAGCCACTGCTTACAGCTAACCCATCTGTGAACTCGCCTTGTTGCTACCATCGCGCTGGGCTCTCCTGTGACCAGAGACAGGACCTGCACCATCTTGGGCCACGGCAGCCCTCCTGCACGTCACTTAGCGAGCACTGCCTGACCCACGTGTGGCCAGTGGCCACCCTTCTTGGGAATGTGTCCTTCCCATCTCCAATCCTGCAGACATCTCGGGCAACACAGACAGATTCTATTTCAGGGCCCCTGTGTCCCTGCTGGCTTCTCCCACCCCCTCTCACCAGGGGGACTGCATGTCCTGGTTTGCTGGGGACAGTCACTCTTGATGCCTTTGTCTAGTGCCATTATGAACAGCACCTCCTTTTGTGCTCAGAGGTGTCCCAGTTTGGATGAAAATGACAGGGTTCCTCTATTTCTCCACCCCCCACCGGTCTTTTTCCTCTAGTCAGCCTAGAAAAGAAAGGCTGCTGTAGGCCTTCCTTATGTACTGAGCCCAAGGAAGCTTCAGGAAGGCTTGCACTACACTGGGTAATTCATAATTCTGTGTACAAAAATGATGAAAACAGGCAGAACTAATGGGCAGTGTTAGAAGTTAGGACAGCTGTTTTCTCTGGGGGACGGTGCATCTGGAGTGGGCCCAGGAGTGGGTGGGGGGCTGTAGAGGCTGTTTCTTCTTCAGGGTACATGGGTGTGTTCATTCTGTAAGACTTCCTCACGTGGGACTTCCATCCCTGCCTTTCTGTATGTGTATTATACTTCCAGAACCCGCTTTAACAAGAGCCTGAGTTATCACCAGCACAGACCTGCACTGTTCAGATTGACGGGTGCAGTCGTCAGATGGGCAGACTCATGTGGGCACCATCAAAGTGCAGGAGCACACGCAACACCCGGGTGCCCAGCGTCCCTCTCCTCAGGGTCGGGGTTCTTACCGTTTTATGGAGAGAATGCACATGGGCAGCCAAGACACCCAGTGCAGGCCTGTTAGCTGCAGAATTCTTCCAAAGATTTTCTCATACCACTTGCGCAGCCATCACAGAGTGTGGGGAGTGGACGGAGGTTACAGACAAGCTGACCCTACTCAGGGTAGGTGGACAGTCACCAGGGGTCCTTGGCCGTTTCCTGACAGGATCAGATTAAATGTATTTCCGGCCTTACTGATTGGGCTGAAGTCAGGGAGGAGAGCTTAAAACAAAACAAAACTAAGCAACAACCAGAAAATAAACAGCCAATGTTGCGGCTTTAAATAGTAGAGACAAGAATGCCAGGAGCTGAACTGAGACCAGGACCAGAGGTTTCTGCGTCTCCAGAAAGCGCAATCAAGCCCAGGCACCAGGGGGACTCCGCGGAGTATTGGAGGCATGAGTCCTGCCTTGGTGAGCCCATTCTTGAGGCCCAGAGCAGAGGCTTACCAGATGGCTTCGCCCAAGATGCCCCAGGGTCTGTCCTCACCTTTCTGGGCTACCCTATGCAGGGCCACGGGAGAAATGTCTTTTCTTTCAGGCACTGCTCACTTGGGCCAATGACGCGAAGTGGTTTTTGTGACTACAGATAACAAATAGACCTTGTGGTAAAATACATAAGATGTAAGGATGGACCCAAGAACACAGCTTAAAACAGACAAAGTCGGACAAAAACGGAAGCCGTCCAAGCGTCCATGCCAACGGGGAAGCAGCAAATGCCTCAAGCCCCATGCGCTGGCCTGAGGTGACTGTAGCCACCCGTGCTGTGCTGGCTGCTGACGAAGTGTCATAGAGCTTAAAATAAAGTAGTCTGGAGTCCTAAGGAGAGCTCTTCGAGGGCAATGACATCAGGCCACTGCATACTGACATAAAGGGAGAGAACTCACGGCTGCGTACTCACATGCCGAGACTTCTCATAGGAGGCAATGAAACCCTGCTGGACAGTGTCAGGCTCACTTAAAGGCTCATGTGCGCCCCTCAACCCCTGTCCTCGCCCCGTACATGGCATCTGTCCTGATCTCTTGGCCACATGGGTGTCAGAGCACCAGCTCAACAGTGCTGGTCGTCAGGGGAGATGGAGAAAACAGAGAAGCCAAAGCTCCCCCTGAGAGGGAAAAGCAGAGGTCTGGAGCCAAAGTCATAAGACATCGGGTGAAAGGAGACTGTGTCATCAGGTGACACATGTCCCTGAGGTACCCATTGAACTCTGCACCCAGAACTTTTTCTATTGGATCACTCTGACATCCTGGGGGAAAAAGGGTTAAGGAAAGACATGTCCATTTTACACAAAGGGAAGTGGGGTGCAAAGAAGTGAGGCTAGTTGCTCGGGACCCCTTTGTTGGAGGCTCTCCTGGCTTTGAGGTCAGCCACCCATCTGCCTCCCCCACCCCGTGGACAACTCCACCCTGCCCTGTGTTTGGAGAGCGTGGGCGTGCCGTCGGGAGGAGCGCGGAAGGCCCTCCGCTCAAGCCCCGAAAGACAGCCCAGCACAGGTTGCCCTGAATCCTGCCCTGAGTCTGTGTCATCGGCCTTCGCCTGCCCAGGTGCTCCTCTGTCTGTGAGAGTGCGCGTCCACAAAATCCAGCTAGCTCCGGCGGCACAGGAGGCCACCAAGACCATGACACAAGCCTGAGCTTGGGGTCTGACAACTGCGTTCACTCCAGCTCTGCCAGGTCTTGAGAGAACTTCTGAGCCTGTGTTGACCTGAGCAGTTTGGAATAAGAGTGTTCTATTAATTAAGAACACTCTTAGCTAATCCTTTTAATTTTTCCAGATGCGTACTTGTCTGATTTTCTTTTTTTAAAAAATATGAGCAAATGTTTATTCTATCTTTGTTTTTTGTGTTTTTTATCTTAAAAGTGGGGGTACAATTCAGAATGTGCTATACAAGTGGTCATCATCCAGGCCAAGCTTGGGCCTCCCTTCCACTTTGCCTGGTTTGGGATCAGGCACCCTTACTGATGTTGTGTTCCCTGCTTGGGTGATTTTCAAGCATCTTCGTTCATCAAGTGTTTTCTTTTTGTCTCAGAACTGATGGCATTAACTGGAGAGTCCAAAGTGACAGCGGCACTATGGGACGGTCTTTGTCTTTGTTTCTGGCTTTCAGCATTTGCTGTGAAGTATACTTGTCTTTATTTTAAGCCAAGAGCATCATTATCACACTGGAGGGGGCTCCTTCCATTCCTGTCGGCCTGATCACAATGAGGCAAAGGCGTTGCTCCATCGGTTGCTGCATCTATGGCATGACCTCGGAGGTTCATTGCTGTTGAATCAGCGAATACCCAGTGGATGATTTTCTCCCTGGAATCCACCTCCGTGGTCAGCCAGGGCATCTGCAGACAGCAGCAAGGGCGTGAACGGTGCCTCGATGAGCGCAAACATCTCAGGGCCAAGACACACCGGAAGGCTCAAGGCCAAAGGCCGAAGGGAGCAGGCTCCCAGCTCTCCCTCTTTGGCACATTCTCCAGGGATGGTGGCTTTGAGCACTCCGTTGAGGTCGTGATGACGGGCACCACAGCTGTGAACACGTCAAGAGAAGACGTGAGAGGAAGCAGCATGGAACGTGTGCCAGGCAGTGTCCTGCTCGTGAAACATGCAGTTGGAGGGTTGCCCGCGGTGGTGTCTTCCCGAGCCAGGCCCCACAGCCCGGACCCCCACCCCACCCTGCTGTCTCCCCAGCAGCTTGCTATGTGTGGGCTGGAGACCGGAGTGAAACTTCAAGGCTGTGGAACATGCACAAATTTGATTTAAAAACACCAAATCCCCAAATATCCTCCAACATGCAGACGAATGCACTGCGGACACCGTGTCTACACTGGGGTCAGTGCGTGTGACCTTGACACGCGGTGTTAAAATGAGCAGCACTTCCCCTCCCGGCAGCTCAGAATGCCCCACTTTCTTTCCGATAAACAAACGGGACTCTGGGAATGTCCAAGGCTCAGAGGCTGGGCCTCGCCCGCTTCCTGGATGTCCCACACACTCAGGGGAACTCTCGAGGAAAGTGTCCGGGCGGGCGATCTCAGGGAGCCCAGGCTCTTTGTTTCAGCCCTGGAAGCCGAGAGACAAGGAATACGGCAGTAGCCATCCTGGCGGAGTTGTGTCGTGGCCGCAAGGCAGGCCACCCTCGGCTTGGAGAGCTGCCACACCCATGTGTCCGACTCTGGTAGGGGTCCTCTGCGGGGGATCCCCAGGAGCTGCCGGGAGTCAAGCCAGAGTGCCGGAATCCTCCCGTAGCAGGAATTCTGTGGCCAAAACTCCATGACCCTCATGGTCCTTCCTGACACTCCTCCTCCTCTGGCCTGTGTCTTGCGCCCCACGAGAGAGCCACGTCGTTGTCCTCAGACGTCCTCAGTCACCGGAAGCACAAGAAAGTGGGTCCACCGAGCTTCTCCCAGCTCTGCAGTGTGGACCTCTGTGTGCACGTCTGTGTGTCTGTTCGTGTGTTTGTGATGCTTATGTGATGTGTGTCTCCACGTGTCTGCATGTTTGTGTGATGTGTGTGTGCCTGTCTCTGTGTCTGTGTGTGCGATGTTTATGTGATGTGTGTGTCTCTGTGTGTGTGTGACGTGTGTGTCTACGCATGTGTTTACGTGATGTGCAGTATGTCTCTGCGTGCGTTTCTGTGTGCATGCGTTTATGTGATGTGCTCCTGAAAGGGTCTATGAAAAACATATTTTTATAAATCGTATCTTCAGAGCATTAGGGCAGTGAGCCCTTGGGCAGAGCCAAAGTAGCCCACTCATCTCACTGGTTTTGCAAATGTTACTTTCAGATGTAAGTAAATATGCCAACCGCTCGTGGAAAATACCCACGCCAGAACCTGTCAGGAGCAGCAAGCTCACAGAGGAACCCACATCGGTGGGTCTGACTCTTTCTGACGTGGGTTTAATCTTCAGCAAAAGAGTTTCCCGCTTTTTCTGGGAACACGAGGAGCCGGCCTCCTTCTCGCCTGCGCCCGTCTCTTCTCCTGAACCAGAGAGTCCCCCTGTCAGTGCCCGCGTCCCCGTGGTGTGGCGAGTGTTTCCCACGCCTCATCCTCTGGCGGGCTGTGTCTGGGTTTCTGTTCCCTTAGAGCCTTCCGAGCACTCGGGGGAGCGGCGTGGAGGGGGCAGACCCTGACCCCGTGGGGGGCTCTTCCTGCAGTGGGGGCAGATCCTGACTCCATGGGGTGGGGAAGCTGTGGGCCGACACAGACCCTGAAATGCGATCCTGTTGCTCAAGGGTGGCCTCGTTCCTCCACCTGCCAAGAGGAACTCGGGGCCCCAGACAACCTCACAGCAGAAAAGCGTGGTTTCCAGGGACGCCGATTCAAGGGGAAGCTGGGGGCAGCTCCCAACTCGCCAAGGCCAAGTGGAGAGCCTGGGACATTGGGTGTGGCAGCACTGCCCAGGCCTGAGTGGCTGCCGGCCTCTCCCGGGCCCTCCCTGTCTCCCTCTCCCCGGTGTCCTTGGGTTACCTGTATGGCCCCTTCTGTTTCCACCAGGCTGACGCAGCCTGGGGAAGGAGAGCCTTCTCGCACCTCTTCCTCAGGTGGGAAACGAGACTGGCAGATGACGGGCTTTAGTTCCCTCTTTAATAGATGACTCCCGGGGAGGCGATTCCCAGAAAAAGATGCTTTGAGGGACAACGTCTCAGAGAAGGCGGCGACCAGGCCGGTTGTCCAGGCGGGGAAGCCGATGCCAGGGCATGCAGCCCCAGGAGACTGAGGTCGTCAGAGAAACGCCACCAGAGTGCACACAAGCTGGCCTCCTGCTTTCATAGATGCCACAGCACAGGCCCGACTCACTCAGCAGTGGAGATATGTTCTGAGAAATATGTCATGAGGTGACTCTGTGGCTGTGACAACATCATTGTACGTGTTTACACACACCCAAATGGCGCGACCGCTGCACACCCGGGTCCTGGGTGCTAGGTCTCCTGTGCACCCAGCATGCGTGGCCAGGCTACCCTGAGCCCCAAGCACCTGAGGTTCCTGCAACACACGGCACGTGCTTGCGTCTAAACATGGAAAGAGACGGTCAAGCTGCGGCATGGCCGTCCTGTGGGACCGCAGTCATGCCCGGCCCCTCACTGACCGCAGTGTCCTTCAGGGTGTGTCTGTCCTGGAGGGCAGCGAGCGGACACAGCCCTCTCTGCCGGGAGGGACAGTGCTGGGCCTCGTCAGGCCTGGAGTGTCTGTACTCGTTTCTGAAGAGCAACTCCTTCCACTCCCTCTCATGGCCCTGCTTTGTCTCTCGAGGGAAATGGAAATGACGGCTGAGCATTTTCTAGGGGCTCGGAGAAGACGGCGTTCGGCAAGCTCCTCCCTTCTGGGGATGAGGAAACCGAGACTCAGAGCAGTCGAGGACGTCGTCCCAGCCCAGCAGCGTATCTGCACCGTGACCTGGATGAAGCCCACTTTCCCCTTCTGGCACCCTGTGGTTACCCGGAAGGGCCCCAGCCTGCCCCTGCCTCGTCCCTGAGCTCCCTGAGCTTTGTCCTGCGAGACCCAGCCCCCAAGCTGCCCTGGCTTCCTGCGGGCCTTAGTGGTAGGCTCTTGTCTCAAGGACCCTGCTTCATCCCCAGCCGTGGTCACACCGCTGTGCATGTGTGTCTTGGGAGACGTGGTCGTGTGACACGAGTGGGCCTTTTCAGCGGCGGTTGAAGAACAGAGCCAAGCAAATGACATCCCATGGGACCTTCCCCAGCCCAACCCCCTGAAGGAGGCTGATGCTGCCGTCGGGAGCCTGGAGAGGCCAGATGTGACTGCTCGCTTGGCACCTGCAGCTGCAGTCGTGGGAAGCCAAGGCGGCCTTTGAACGGTCCCCTGGGGTTGGGCAGGGGACCCCGCTTGCCGGGAGAGTGAGAGGTAGCTTCGGAGACAAGCTCCATGAAGGAAGAGGTCTTGCTGTTATTTTGAGCCTTCAGAGTGGCTTCCTTTTTGCATATCTGTGATGTGACTATCATCTGAATCAGAGGCTGGATGTGTGAGTCGCCAAGCACAACCCCCCCATGGAAGACGTAAGTGACACAACTACTGCAGCAAGACGCCGTGTCCACTGCGTTTGAGAGTCTCTTGCTTAGATGGAAAGACTTGAAGAAATCTTCAGAGGGCACTTCCAGAACAAAGTGGCTTGCTTTGGAGCTCTAAGTTTCAGGTAAAGACCAAACGCAACAGAACTTTAGAAATTGCAGTGAGATAAAAAAAGGTGAGATTAAAAAAATGTTCCTAATCGTGTGATGTCTGAGAAACTGGATGTGGATTGGACGGGACTGAACAAGGAAGTAGCTACGTTTTGGGGTCAGTGTGTGCAGGAGGAGAAGGACGGGGGCTCTTTCGTGAGTAAATCTGAAGCCGGATACCCATGTGAGCACAAGACTCTGGCAGGGTTTCCACACACGGGACTTTCACACACGGGACACGTCTGGGCACCTTCTTCCTGAGCAATTGAAGCTGCAGCTTGGCCCGCGGGCGGTGTTTGTGGTTCATGGGACGCACGTGTAGGGCCGCTGCGGGCTGGTGGGGCGTTGGGCGAGCTGTTTTCTGTGGTGTAATCTGTCTCACACGGCCCTGCCAGTTGCTCCAGCCAAGCTTACGATCTCAGCGTGGCCAGGTGCCACAGCTGCCCACCGCCCTCTGCTTCTCTTTCTGAGGGGGTATTAACAGGTTTCGCTGTTCTCCCTAGGAGCAGCCTTGCACTTGCTGTAGGATGCGACCCTCTAGTTCGCAGAAAAAGTGTCTTCAGGCAGGAACGCTCAGAAACAGTGACGGCCATGCTCTCCTCCCTCCCACCCTCTACCTTTCTTTCCCTCCCTTCCCAGCTTTCCTTCCTTCTCTCCCCACTCCCTCCCTTCAAAGCCCTCCATGTCCAGCCCTCCATATCCTCCCTGTGCTCTGGGGCACCCACCCTCCAGGAGATTCACCACCTGGCTGGGCGCTTGCAGTCACTCTTTCCTGTTGGTTTCTTGCCCTCAGCACATACATACACACTATCCATTGCCTCCCACCTCAAAACGCCATATGCAATTGTTCTCGACCCCTGTGTCCCAACCGCTGTCAGTCTCCTCTTCCCGCACTCAGACTCCTGCATTCCTGTCTTATTTGCCACTCAGCTTGTTCCCCTCCACCCCGGCACTCCCCGGAGGGGCTTTCACCATGGTCATCGGACAGACTCTAAATCCAGCAGCCTTCTTGTTAGGCTTCAGGTGACTCGATGGGGCAAATGCTTGATAGTCTGGCTCCTGCCTACCTCTGACACTTGGTCCCACAGCCGATCACGTCTGCTCCACCATCACTGTCTGCTGGGAGCTCAGCCACGTCTCACCTTGCCACGCTGCCGGGTCCACGTCATGTTCACTCTTGCCTGGGTGATTGCAGTGGTGTCTGGACGGTCTCCCTGCTCCTGCTTTCACTCCACACCCCCTTGCCAGCCCTGGCCAGTCTAGCGCACGCGTCGGCTTGCGCCCCTTCTTCCTCAGCACCTCCCAGGACTTCTTGTCCCACTCGGAGGAGAGGCCACACTCCTCACACCACCCGCGGGTCCCACAGGATTCCCCCCGCCCCCATGCCTGTCTGTCCTCTGCTGCCCCAGAGCCAGATAGGCTTGAAGCAAGAGCAGCCCAGGTGGCCGTTCTGGGTGTCAGGAAGGCCTCCCTCCCAGGGCGCAGGCGGGACCACGCCTCAAACCCCTCGACGTCCCCCTTGCCTCATTTCTCTTGCCGGCTCCTCCTCAGCCCTTCTGAGAAGCAGGTGAGGTCATGGAACCTCTGATTTTTGCTGCGCAGACATGGGGCCAGATTGCTCAAGTTCAGTTTTTACTTTTAGAACCACGTGGCCACGGGCAAGCTATTCCAGCTTATTTTGTCATAGAAGAATGTGGAGACCAGATATACAAATGGTCCTCGTACGGTAAAGTTTGGGAGTCTGTCTTCACCACCACCGGGCAGGGGCGTGGCCGGAGACATGCTGGTGCAGCCTTCTCCTGATCGGATTCCAGAGCTCAGTCCAAAGAAATGCCAGTACGCAGTGAGACATCTGCACAAACACTCAAACACGAGCACATATCATGCACCTAATGTGTTAGATAAGTGACGACGAATGAATGCCGTCAGTTGGGAGTAGAACATTTAAAATGAAAATTGTTTGCTTTTGAACAGGCGCTGGAACCAGAGGTCCTGGGTTCAAGTCCCGGCTTGATCACACTTAGCTGGCATGACGCCGGACGCTCGGCCTCCCCTCTCTGTGTCTCTGCTTCCACCTTGTTTTAGTCAGCTGTAAAATGGGGGTAATCGTCATGCCCACCTCACAGTTGGCTGTGGGGATTAAATGACACACAGAATAGATGTCTTTAGCCGGGAAGGGTGCCTGATGCGCAGTCAGTGAGTGTGAGCGTGGGTGGTCCTTTTGCGTGCACTGCCAGCTGGCACTTTACCTGTCCAAATTGGGAGAAGGGCATCCTTTTCTGTTATGCTATCAGTCTCCGCTGGCTCAGACAGCCCCGGGCTTAGACATGTTTACAACCTAGTCTACAACCTGCTTTCTAAAACCTGTGTAGCCAAGAGGAGTCTCGCAAGGGGCACGGCATTTTCTGTCACTTTGTGAAACACTAAAACATGATGGTGTCAACGGATTTAAGTATTGTATTGAACAATCTTACTGATCTTGTGCCCCGAGGCTCTTTAA
This sequence comes from Carlito syrichta, assembly GCF_000164805.1. Classification (NCBI taxonomy): domain Eukaryota; kingdom Metazoa; phylum Chordata; class Mammalia; order Primates; family Tarsiidae; genus Carlito; species Carlito syrichta. The sequence goes on along the minus strand of NW_007250788.1, from coordinate 112,661 downwards.
GACAGAGACCCATGTTTTATATCAAGCAGATAAATGCTTAGTCGCTGTCCTTGGAATTGCAGCAGCACAAGGCTAGAATGTCCAGAAGGCTGGGAGCCGTCTGGCGAGTAGCCGGGAGAGTCCCCTAACATTGAGGGGCGAGGCAGTGCAGGCTGATGGCTGAATCTCACGTCCCTGCCCCAAGCCCTTCACGTGCTCTCTCCCGGGCCCGAAGCCGATGTCCCTAGAGTGCCCGTCCTGGGCCTCTGCTCAGCCTCTGGGGAGCGGTCATCCGAACATAGCCCCTCCTCAGGTCCCTTTGATACCCGCTGTGTCCCCATCATTGGTGAAATGAGGGAAGATGAGTCATCATTTCAGGTTATTCCCGCAAATAGTTGTGTTGCACACTGAAAATCACCTTGATTTTAGTACAAGATAGCTTTCTACTGTCCAAAATATAAAGTGTTTTTTATGCCAGCACTGAAGTTATGGAGCTTTAGAAAACTTCATTGTTAATAGCAGAGCGTCCTCACCTCGAACCCCTCCTAACGGATGCCACGTGGGGATGGCATTGCTTTTGAAGAATGTTTAAACTAAAGTGAACCAAACCTAGGGGAACAGGGGAAAATGTCAAGTTAGACCCAATCAAATGATCTTGGCTCACAGCAGCCTCTGCCTCCTGGACTCAGGGGATCCTTCTGTCTTAGCCTCCCAAAGTGCTGGGCCCTGTTTTTTTTTAGCGAGAACTCTAGCCGAGGATGCAAGCGCCCCTTCCTGTGGATGTCCATCTCCGGGGTGCAGACCAGGCAATCCTCGGCCTTGCGCTTGGATCCCCGCCGTGGACACATTCGTCCCAAGTCCCAGTTTGTCCCCTGAGTCTGGGTTTCCTTCTGGCTCCAAGGGCTCCATGCAACAGGTACCTTGATGACGGAGTGGCTGCCGGCTCCAGCTGGTCCTGCGAGACAGCTGAGGTTATTGGTGTGATCATCCTGCCCCTCCTCCCAAAGGAGAGGGGAGAGAAGCCCAGTGGGATGGGGGGGACCACACAGGGATCTTGCGGGGGAGGGAGGGGTGACGCCGCATGGACCAGCGGGGGTGAGCAGTACATGACCACACCCTCTGGGTCCAGCTCTCCCCATCATCCTCCACGTCCTGGCCCGGCTGCACCTCCTGGCTCTGCTTTCGCTAGTCACATCAGGCCACACTGCGACCGAGGGCCATTTCCGAGGCCGGCCTCGCCCCTCTCCCTGGGCCAGTGGGAGTCCAGAAAGGTTTTGGATGCAAATGAAGTAAGATAAATAAGTCATAGTCCTGCACATGTGAGTCTGGGAGGAACATCGTCCTGGCCTTGTAAATCTTTCCTGTAAAATGTGTCCTTCTCCTTCCAGACACCACTTCTTCGGCTGCCTCCCAATCCTGGGAGTACAAGTGAGGCTTGGAGCAGACCTGATGTTGGGGGTCTGTGTGCATGAGTGTGTGAGTCTGTGAATGGCATGTGAGTGGATGTGTACGCAAGTGTGTGTATGTGCAAGCGCATTCACGTGTGTGCATATGTAGATGGCATGTGTGCGTGCATATGCGGGCACGCATGTGTGCACGCGTGTTGAGAAGCCAGCAAGATGGGACCCATGGCCGTGTCAGCCCATCCCCATCCCCTGCTCCTTTGACTTGCCACAAGCCACTCCGCCCGCCCCAGGTCACCTTCACCTTGGCCATTGATCCCAGACCTCCCAGCGTCTTCATTTCTTCCCACTATGGGGGGCCTGTGAGGACGAAGTGCACAGCCCTCTTTCCTGATGCCCGGATGCTTTCCCCAAACATCTCTGCATCTCTCTATCGGCCATCTGTCGACCTTGAACCTTCTGCTTCCGGCCCTGTGGTCTGTTTAAAGGCACGCCTTCGGGCAGGGGCATGGCTGAGCTCAGGCCCTGAGTGTGAGTGAAAGTGCCTGAGGGCCGGGTCTCCAGGGCTGGGAGGGCCGGAGGCCTCAGCCCCCGCGCTGGCAGTCTGGGCTGCTGGGAGCTCTCACAGAACATTTCCTGGGGAGTGGTGACACGTGGAGACCGTGGGTACGGGGTGAGGGCCAGGGGGCTGGGGCCAGGGCAGCTGCTTGGGAGTCAGTGCTGGACTCAAGGAGCCCCCGGAACTCCGGCTGTCTTGACAGTCTTCACGTTGGACCCCGGCGGACAAGGCTCCTCGGCTGTCTCTCCACAGCCCTTCCCTTCCTGTCGACACACGGCCCGTGAAGACAGCAGCCCTCCGTCGGCTGCAGAGGCCCTTGCCCTGGGCTGGTTCTCGGGGGCCAGGAGAGAGGGGGACCTGGTGTGATCTTCCAAGGTGAAGAAGGAGGGAGAGTGATGGGGTCGGGGTTGGGGGACCATCGCCCACATTGCGCCGGACAGGGGCACTGAAGGCCCACGCAGTCCTACGTGGCCCCGGGGCCACCCTCCGGAGGCACCCCGGTGGCCATGGTGCTCAGGAGGGCGACGGCAGGGTGTCGGTGTCAGGCCACGGCCGAAGGTGGAGGAGCAACCAACAAGCTGAAAGCCCCAACGTTAATGACCACCCCAGCAGTCATGCCCCCCAGGGTCCGGTCTTCCCAAGCAGCCTCCACCCCTGCCATCTCTCCCCACTCCTGGCTTCAACATGGTGCGGCTCACAACGTGCATAACATACAAGCTTCTGCCGAGTCGTTTGCCTGACTCAGAACACACGAGTGCCCTAGGGAGGCACATAGGAGAGAGCACCTCTCATGTGCTTCTTACTGGCGACTGCAAGACAACGTGACTCAAAAGAATTCCTCGCATTGGTTCCGTCTACACAGAGATATTTACATCTCATATGTCACTTCTTAAGTTCTTATATTCAAACTTGCAGGATATGAAGTCACGTTAGCCACAGGCAAAGGTGACAAGCAGGAGAGCGTGTGGATCTCAGAAGCGTTGATGAGCAGCGAGAGAGAGGTGAGACCTGGAAGTCACACTTGGGTTGAAAGGGCCCACCGTCTCCAAATGTGCCACTGAAGGGAATGAGAGTGCTCAGAACGGGCCTCGAGGGCCATCATACTCCTGCACTGGCTGTGATACCCTCTGGCATCACGAGTGTGACCAAGATGTGTCCACACACGTCTGCTGCGGCGTGTTGTGTGCAGTGTGATCAGAACTCACGAGCATGCGTTTACGCCCAACTGGAAGAGCTGGGTGATGTGGCTAGAAGCTTCAGCCCCTGAGAGCCCAGGGCCGGGCGCCGACACGCACATGCACACACACGGCTCTGGGTCTGACCGAGCACAGACCGTCCGCTTTCTTCTCACCATCTACTCACTCCCCTCACTCCCCGAGACCGTCACTGGCCCGCTCTGCAGCAGTCCTGGCTCTGAGCACACAGCGATTCCCCCTGCTGTGTCCCCACCTCAGTGGATCCGTGGTCTTGGTGTGGGACATGGGAGCAGGGAGGGAGGTGCCCCACCCTGTGTGAGCGGCAGGACCTGGAGATGGGACAGCCTGCAGTGGCCATCCCTCCGCCTTCCTTCACCAGGCTGGGGACCTCGTGTGGGGGCTTGGACTTAAGGGTGGAGGACTTAGATCTTGGTTTTTTCTCTTGTCCTTGTGCAAAGCCTCATTCTGAAAAGAGGACAGCGCTGTTTCTTTCAGCCTGCGTTCCTCGCCTAGGCAGAGTCGTTGGGGTTGAATTGAGCAGGGGTCGGAGAAAGCCTCCTCTGCCCCCCAGGGTCCTTGCCTGTGTGTCTCGGGCGGGTCACAGAGCCCCTCAGACTGCGACTTCCCAATCTAGAAGGTGGGGTTGCACAGGAGGCTCCTGGAGAGCCGTGAGGCAAGGCGCCTCCCGTGTGTGAGGGTCTCTGCACGCTCAGGCGCGCAGGTGGATGCTGGAGGAGGTCCAGCCGGGACAGCTGCTTCTCCTGTCGCCCCGGCTTCACGTCCTGGATCAAGAGGACAGGAGATAGCTTGGCAGGCCTGGCTTGGGTCTCCACTGTAGCCCCCCAGCTTTGCGCTGTGCTTTTCCTTTCCCGCTTTTGAAGTTCTCTCTTGGGACTGCAGCTCCCTTGCCTCCCGCACAGCCATGCCTCCCTCGAGCTCCTTGGGGCGGGAGAGCCCCCTGGCGTCTCCCGCCCCAGCTTGCGACCAGGACACATGGCAGCATGCCTGGCAAAAGGTCCGGGTGGTTCCTTTTCTGCATGCTGACCAGATGCTTGTCTTGCTGTTTTTATGAGAGCCCCATGTCCTGACCACTTGCTGGCTGTGGCAGGGGAGTCTGTGCTTATAAGACACTCCTAAAGGCTGTGTCAGACCACACTTCACAAGGGCGCATGCCTCCCAGGAAACCTCGCAGGGGTAGGGGGCACCAGAAGGAAAGGCAAGCGGTCATCTCTGTCCCCGGTGCTTTGCGAGCCTAAGATGCTTGCAGAGAACTGTGTGATGGGGAGATAGAAATGGGGGTGGTCTATAGGACGGTGCAGGCATGGGGCGCTTTCCCACTTCTTAGCATTTCCTGCTCAGACAACTTCCAGAGGACCCGTTTCACATCTGACATCTGGACCTGGTCCCCACCTGTCAGCCAGGCCCCTCCCTGGATTTCCTGGTCCCCACCGGTAAGCCTCAGGTTCCTCCCTTTACATCCTGGTCCCCATGGATCAGCCCCTGGTTGATATCCTGGTCCCCGCTGGTCAGCTTCAGGCCCCAGGTCCCTCCCTTGATATCCTGGTTCCCACTGGTCAGTCCCTGGCCTATCCCTTGGCATCCCAACCTGGTCCCCACCAGTCAGCTCCAAGCCCCTAGTTGATGTTCGGGTCCCCACCAGTCAGCCACAGGCCCCTGCCTCGGTATCCTTGACACTACTGGTCAACCCCAGGTCCCTCCCTTGACATCCCAGACTGGTCCCTACTACAGCCTCAGACCCTTCCCTTGACATCTTGGCCCTCGCCAGTAAGCCGCAAGCCCCTCCCTTAGCATCCTGATTCCCACTGGTCAGCCCCTGACCTCGGCCTTGACACCCCAGCCTGGGCCCCACCGGTCATCCCCAGTGCCCTCTCTCTTGTCACGTTGCACTTCCTCTCACCCCGTAAATGCTGGCAACCTGCGTTCCGCTCTGGCTCCAGGATGAGCTGCCAGTCTCGGCCCCAATTTTTTTCCTATTTTTTTCTTCCTTTTTTTTTTTCTTGAGACAGTCTTACTCTGAGGGCTAGGCTGTAACGCAATGACGTGATCAGATCCCCCTGCCGCCTTGACCTCCTGGGCTAAAGGGATCCTCCCACCTCAGCCTCCTGAGTAGCTGGAACTGCAGCACACACCATCGTGCATGGCTGAAATTTTTTGTTGTTAGACTTCTGTGGAAATGGGATCTCACTCTGTTACCCAGGCTGGCCTCCCACTCCTGGCCTCCAGCAGCCCTTCCACTTCTGCCTCCCAAAGGATGGGGTGAGCCACCGTGCCTGGCCTTTCCCTCCCTTTGTTGTGACGGCCTGCAGCACACTCCCCCACCCTGTCAGGCCGCATCCTCCCAGCCAACAGTCTCCGGCGGCCTCCCTCCCACAACAGAGGTTCATGGTTCTCTACAGTCAACTCCTAAAAATCAGAGAAGTTGGGAAACATGGAGCAGGGTGGCGATTTCTTTTCTAAAAGTTCAAATAAATATTTTATTTTAAGATAGCTTTAGATTTACAGACGGTTGCAAAAACCACACAGAGCTCCTATGTTCCCCCGCCTGCACTTTGCTGTTGCTGACATCTCACACCACTGGGCAAGTTTGTTATGAGTGGAGACCCAGCCCTGGCACATACCAACTGACTGCTGTCTACCTGATGGCAGACTGCAAGTTTTCCCAGCACCTCTTTCCTGTTGCGGGAACCCACCCAGGTCGCCATGTTGCCCTGAGTCAATGTGTCTTAGTCTCCCCTGTGACAGTTTCTCTGACTTGCTTTGTTTTGAGTGATTTTGACAGTTTTGGGAAGTACTGGTCAGAAATTTCATGAAATTTTGGTTGAGTTTTTAAAAATTATTTTACTGAGATATAATTCACATACCATAGAGTTCGCCCAACTAAAATGTACAATTCAGTGGTTTCAGTGGACTCACAGATCTGTGCAGTCATTCCCCCCAGTCAATTTTAGGAAATTTATCCCCTTGCAAAGAAATCTGTACCTTTTAGCTATCATCCCTCCTCCATTCCCAGCATTAAGCAATGGCTGCCCTTGTTTCCATCATTATAGATTTGCCTGCTCTGGACATTTCACGTCAATGGACTCACACGTGACCTTTCATGCCTAGCATCTTTAGCTTAGCGTGCAGTTTTCGAGGTTTATCCATATTGTGGCGTGTGTCAGCACTTCATTCTCTTCCTGGCCACATAATACTCCACAGTATGCCTATGCCATGCTTTGTTTATCCACTGATCAGTTGAAGGATGCATGACTTGTGTCTACCTTTTGGCTGTTGTGAATAATGCTGCTGTAAACATTTGTGCTCAATGTTTTATGTGGATATACGTTTTCATTTTGGTTGGGTGTCTACCTAGAAATAGAGTTGCTGGGTCATAGCGACAAATCTGTGTTTAATAATCTGAAGGAAAAAAAATTGAACCTCTAAAAAATAAATTTAAAAAAACAATCTGAAGGAGTGTCAGACTGTCTTTCAAAGTGGCTGTACCCTTTTACACCCCTACCAATACTTTTTTCTGACTTTTCTATTCCAGCCATCCTCCTGTGTGTGTGGTGGTAGGTCGTGGTTTTGATTTGCAATGTTCTTTTTTTTAAGAAAATTATTATTTAAAAAAAATTTTTTAAAGGGAGAAAACTGGGTTTATTGAGAGGACAGAGAAGCTCCCACCATGGGAGGGGAACCAAAGGTGTTGCCACCCCCCCCTTTTTTAAAATTGTAGAGACGAGGTCTTGCCAAGTTGCTCGAACTGGTCTTGAACCCAGGGGCTCAGGCAATCCACTTACCTCAGCCTCCCAAAGTGCCCAGCCTTGATTTTCAATTTTCTAATGAGTAATAGATGGGCATCTTTTTATACACTTATTGCTTATTTGTATATCTTTTTTGGAGAAATGTCTATCCAAATTCTTTGCACATTTTAAAATCAGGGTTAGATTAATGAGCTAAAAGACTTCTTTATATATTCTACACACAAGTTTCTTGTGATATATGATTTGTAAATATTTTCTCCCATTCTGTGGGCTGTCTTTTCACTTTATTGTCCTTTGAAGCATACAAGTTTTAAATTTAGATGAGGTTTAATTTATCTATTTTTTTTCTGTTTTTTTGCTGATGCTGTTGGTGTCATGTCTAAGAATTCATTGAAACCAGCTAGAATTTTCACTATGTTTTCTTCTGTGAGTCATATATTTAAGTTATTACATTTAGGTCTTTGATCCATTTTAACTTTTGTATATGGTATAAGGTAAGGGTTCTATTTCATCCTTTTGCCTGTGGCTATTTGCTTGTCCCATACAGTTTGTTAAAAATATGTGTCAGTATCACATGGTCTTGATTACTATTGTTTTATAGTTAGTCTTGAAATTGGTGAGTATGTATTTTTCCAACTTTATTTTTCTTCAAGATAGACTTAGTGATTATTGATCTCTAATTTCATTCTATTATGCTTGGAGGACGTAGACATCCCTCTAATTCTGTTGAGGTTTGTTTTATGGTCTTCCTTTAGCATTTCTTGTAAGGCAAATCTGCTAGCACCAAATTATCTTGGATTTTGTTTCTTTGAGATTGTCTTTATTTTGCATTCATTTTTGATAGATAGCTTTGCTGGGTATAGAATTCTTCATTGTTGGAACACTTTGAATGTTATCCAATGCCTTCTGGCCTCCATTGTTTCTGCTGAGAACTCAGCAATTAATCTAAAACAGGTTCCACGATGTGTCACTTTTTTCTTCTTGCTGCTTTCAAGATTTTCACCTTGTCTTCAGCTTTCAAGATTTTTACAATCTGTTTGTGTATCTCTCTGTGTTTATCTTACTTGTAGTTCATTGAGCTCTCTGGATGTGTAATTTAGTGTTTTTCATTCCTTGTATTTTCAATGTTTTTTCTTTTTCTCTCCTATCCTTCTGGCAGTCTCACTGTACATATACTGGCATGTTAAATGGTGCTCCATGTTTCTCTCATGCACTGTTAATTTTTTGTTTGTTTGTTTCCCACCTGTTGTTCCTCAGGTTGCATGAACTCTATCAATCTTTCTTTAGGTTTGCTATTTTTTTCTTCTGCCAGTTCAAATCTACTCTAGAAACCCTCTAGTAAATTTTTTATTTCAGTATAATTTTAGTGTAACCACTTCATTTCAGCTGATAAGTATATTTATCCCCAGAAATTCCACTTGATTCCTTTATAAAAATGTAATTTTTATCTCTTTACTCACCCCTCTATTTGATGTAAAATTGTTATTATACCTACCTTTATTTCTTTAAAAATGTAATTCTTTGAATTTTTGAGTATATTTGAAATTGCTACTTTGAAATCTGTGTCTGTTGAATCTGATGTCTGATCACTCTCATAATTTGTTTCTGTTGCCTGCCTTTTTTCTCAGCTTATAGGTCATATTTAACTGGATTTTTTAGTATGTATCTTTTTTTGTTAAAAACTGTACATTTTAGATAATTAGGTAAAAACTCTGAGCACTAGTCTTTTCACGGATTGTTATTATTATTTGCTTGTTTACTTGCTAAGTTATTTTAGCAAAATCTATTTCCCCTCCCCATATCATCTCTCTTGTTGTGAAGTCTCCGATGTTGTTTCATAGAGGTATGGTGCTGGGAATGGCGAAGTCACTGGGGTGACAGTGGTTTTGAGTAGGCTTTCTTTGACTGTTTCTCTCTTTCCTTGAGCACATACAACGTTAAACTCAATTAGTTGCCAGCTGTTGTGTTTTCAACAATGCCCCAGGTATAAATTGCTTCACAGACTAATCCAATCAGATTTGGGTTCCTTTGAAGGGACAGTTGTGAGCTCAGGTATCTTCGATTGTTTTGACCTTAGGAAAGTTTCTCTATTCCTAAACTTTAGCGTAAAGAAATCATACCAGAGGAGTTTGTTAAGAGTTCAGATCCCTGAGTGCCATCCCAGATATTCTGAGATAGAAGTCTGGGGGCAACCCCTTTGGGTCCCCTCCCACTATGGGAGTTTTTCTGTCCTCTCAATAGATCCTGCTTAAAAAAAAAAGAAGAAGTCTGGGGCCTGGAGAGTCTGCATTTTTGCCAAGCTTGCTTGGTGATGCTGTTGGAGCAAACTAGCTGTCCTACAGCAAGTATATATTGGTATCTCCAATGACTCTGACAGTCTTCTCCAAATTGCCTTGCTCCACAGTTTGCCCTGTTTTTGAGAGTGTTTTAGTCTTGTGCACCTTCACACTCTGTTGCAAATGAAGTCAGTTCTTCTGAGGCGGGATCTGGAGCTCTCTGTTCTGTGAGCCTGCTTCTGAGGCTGGAGGCAGGGACGCCAGTATATTTTTCTCTGAGGGACAACCTCGCCTTAGGAACTGAGTGCTCAGTGGATGAGGAGAGTGGCAGCACTAGGTTGTCCCTCTTGGCGTAGAGCCCACCCATCTTTACAAGCCAAGGCAAGCACAGTGGGGCCTCAAGAGTCTCAGTGCCTCCCTCCTCAATGTAGGGCCTCTGTTGCCTGAGTGGGGCTGGGCAGAAGGAGGGAACCCTCAACTCTTGGCCGCACTTGCCCAGAATGTAGCCTCAGCAACAGGTAGGTGTGAGAAAGATGAGAATTTCCAGTGCCCATCTCCTCCCAGGAAGATCGCCCTCTGACTGTAGCAGGAGGGGAATGAAGCCCCATATTTTCAGCCACAGTGGTTTGGAGAGAAGCCTCTGCCTACTCAGCTGTAGAGGGGAGGAATGAGGTAGGTCTTGGTTCAAATACTACTGGCCCTTATATTTCTGAGTTTTAGTAGATTCTCATGAATAAGGGTTTCTTCATCTGCTATATGCCAGTAAGGCTGTTTTCAGAGACCTTAAATTGTGAATTTTCATCAGTTTTGCTGGGGAGTGGTCTGCAGAGCTCCTCATGCCATCATGCTGGAAGCAGAACTTCTTGATTTTAGGGTCACGATTCTTAATAGGAGGTGAGTACCAAGAGGGCATATCACAACTCCAGAGTCACTGGTGTGACACCTCCCAGAGGTGTGTTGAGATGAAAAAAAGGCTGAAAATGACTGGGGTTCTTTCTTGCAATGGGCAGTTACTTGTAGAGAGAAACAGATAACGCTGTCTACACAGAAAATGCCCATCCATCCCAACTAGATAAAGAATATAGTTTTAAAGTTACTTTAATGTGTTACAGGGAATTAAGAACACTGTTCCTATAGTCAGATTGCCTGGAGTTGCTTCTTTACTTCACCTTTTGGTAGCTGTTTGACGTTGGGTAAGTACTTAGCCTTTCTGTGCCTCTGTAAAATGGGAACAATACAGTAGGTTCACCTTAATAAGTGCTAGCCACCGGGGTAGGGTGTGCATATAGTAGGTTTTTGAGTTTTGCTGCATGGATAAGTGGAATTGTCTAATGACAAATATGGAATATCGGTTTTCAAGTATAGAATTAATAATGCATTCAATTATGAGCAGTGTAGTTAAGTGTTTCTGGGTGAGTCAGAAAGCACTTAAGCATTTTACAGGAACCAGCATCATACCTCTGAGAGGAAGAGGTGAGGGGGTGGACCAACTCCAAGCTGGCTTGATGACATCCCCTGGGACTGGATTTTGTAATAAACTTCAAAATCCATTCCGCCTGCTGACCCTTCTCTCTTCCAAGTCAAGAGTGCCAGGTGTGTGGAGGGAACACGCGGCCATGCAGGCACTCTGTGTGTGGAGCGCTATTGTCTCGCACACACAGCAGGGGACGCAGTGTTTCTGGAGGGGCTGGATCAGAAGCCAGCCCTGGAGCCACTCGGCGAAGTCCAGCTTTTTCTTGCTCCTTCTGGGATTGTTATGAATGCATCGTTTCCAGCTGCTCCCAGCCGCTGCCTTCCTACCTTTCTTCTTTGTGCTTTACAAATTGTGTAGCTTGGGGGTGGAGAGCGGGTGACTTTAGCAGGAAAGCTACTGCCAACGACATGAAATGAAGGAACTGCTCTTCTGTGTTTCACATATGCCATCCCAGAGGATTTCTTTCACTTTATTTTTTCTGTTAAATTGCATCTCCTAATTAGGCCATGCCACTGGAGGTGACCTACATTTCAGAAGCCAACACGCAACACCAGAGAGGCAGGGAAAAGGGTGGGAGAAAAAAGAGAATGGCTTCAAATGCCGCTTTGCTCAAATGAGCCATTGTGAGAGGAATTTCCACAAATTTGGGTTTTAAATAAAAGATACACTTGTTGGCTCAACACAATATTCTGAAAGCTTATCTAATGTAATGGGATATACTGTGCTCGTTCACTCAATCACACGTGTTCACCAGGCCCATTGTGTGTGTGTGTGTGTGTGTGTTTGTGTGTGTGTGTGTGTGTGTGTGTGTGTGTAATAGAAACAAATTATTGAGCATGGTTGAAAATGCAAAAGAATGATCCCTGCCTTCAAGGAGTTTGTAATTTGGTTGTCAAGATCTTCCCAAAAAGTTCTTCCCAAGAGGAGTTAGGAAATAAGAGAACAGCAAGTGATAATAAAGGTTGTATTATTTATTGCTTTACAAAAAAATACCCTATAGTCTTGTGTCTTAAAACAATAGATATTTATTATCTCACATAGATTTCTGTGGGTCTGGAGCCCAGGAGTAGCTTCAGTGTGTGATTCTGGCTCGAGATCTCTTGCGAGGTTGCAGTATCAAGGTCTTAGTGAGGGTTGCTAGCATCTGAATGCTTTTCTGGGGTTGGAGTTGACTCGCTTGCATCGACAGCGAGTTTGTGATGGCTGCTGGCAGGAGGCCTCAGTTCCTCACCAGGAGGACTTCCCCGTAGCCCTCCTGAATGCTAAATGACATGGCACCTGCTTCCCCCAGTGTGAATGATCCGACAGAGCAAGGCAGAAGCCACGATTTCTTTTATGATCTGCCCTTAGAAACAAAGCATCATCTCCTAATACACTGTTGGTAACACAGGTGGGTCTTGTAATTGTGGGAGGGGTTTATACGAGAGCATTGGTACCAGGAAGTAGGGATGACTGGGGATCATGAGGGAGGCTGGCTAGCATAGGGCCAAGGGATTTGTTTAGAATTTGGGAGCTGTAGAAATTGAGAAGTAAGAGAGGTGACTTATGGGTAGAAGTGGCGCATTGGTTTTCTACAGCTGCTCTAAGTAATTACCACAAACCAGATGGCTTAAAACAAACAAAATTTATTTTCTCTCAGGTCTTGGTTAGAAGGCCACATCCAGGTTGTCACAGGCTGGAGGCTCTGGTGGGGAGCTGTGCTTGCCTCTTCCCTGGCTTCTGGTGGTTGCTGGCTGTCCTTGGCATTCCTTGGCTTGTAGACACATCACTCCCATCTCTGTGTCTCTCTTCATGTGGTGTTATGTGTCTTTGTGTCTTCACATGGCTTTCTCATAAGGACGCATCCTTGGGTCTGGTGCCAGCCCCAATCCAGTGTCACCTTGTCTTAACTAGTTACATTTGCAAAGACCCTATTTTCAGATGAGATGCCGGGAATAAGACTTCAACAGATCTTTGCCGGACACAAATGGCCGGGAAAGGAGATCATGAAGAAACAGAATTGGAGCTTCAAGTATGGTTAAGATTTGGATGGAGAAAGAATGACAACCTAGGTGTGAGGTGTGGTCACAGAAGGAGGAGAAGAGGAGGAAGGCAAAAACCACGAGTTCTAGTCAGTGAAATTAGATGCAAAGGGGTGAGTCTGATTGGAGGAGAGATGTGGTGGGACCTTGGTCAGGAAGTTGTTGTGGAAGATCTTGAAAGACGTGCTAAGGAGTTTGGGTTTTATGCTTCAGTCGAAGGCGCATCGCTCAAGGTTCTCTCTCCTCCTTCTCTTTTGGAAGCCTGTGACTGCATTTATTCACTTTATTATATTAATTGAGGCATAAATTATATACAGTAAAGTGCACAAGTCTTAATAAATTTTTACTTACACGTACAAATGCACATGTACACACATGTAAATACCTCTGGATTAAACTACAGAACAGTTCTAACACTCCAGAAGGTGAGCTCTGTGTCTCTGCCTATCAGTGTCATCCCCAGACATCTCTGTTCTCACGTCTGATCGCCACAGAATGGCCTGTTCCTAAACTTCACATAGCTGGGATCACACCATATGTGCACTTTGATGTCTGGTTCCTTTTCTCCTCATCGTCTATGAGCTATCCATCGGCTCTTTCCAGTGCTGCATAGTAACGCTTTACACGAACACTCCTCATTCTGCCTGTCCTTTCTACTACTGATGAATACACTTAACACTTTTTCATGTATGAAACGGCTTGATGAAGAGAGGAACTGCTCCTCATGTCCATTGTTAGATGGGTGAATGGTCTCCAAATGGAACGCAATGGTAGAAAAGTGTTTCTAAACTTTGGGGTAAAAACAAGTCACATCGGGAGAGCTTGTTAAGAGTTCCGATCCCTGAGTGCCAATCCAGATATTCTCACCGGGCCCGGTGGCTCAGCCTGTCATCCCAGCACTTGGGGAGGCCGAGGCGAGAGGACTGCATGAGCCCTCAGGTTCGAGACCCGCCTGGGCAACTTGGTGAGACCTCATCTTGACAATACATAAAGAATTAGCTGGGCATGGTGGTGTGCACCTGTAGTTCCACTACTTGGAAAGCTGAGGTGGAAGGATCACAGGAGCCCAGCTGGTCAAGGCTGCAGTGCCCTCCAGCCTGAGTGACAGAGTGAGACTCCAACTCAAAAAAAAAAGATATTCTGAGCTAGAAGTCTGGGGCCTGAAGAGTCGGCACTTTTGCCAAGTTCTCCTGGTGATTCTGTTGGGGGTTGATCTGTGGCCACCTTCTGAGAAACAGTAAGAGCTTGAATTTAGGAGAAGAAACTAAGCATCTCAGTAGTTTTCTGATCAACGTGTGTTAATGCTTGTGGAACTGGGACAGCGCCCTGGGAGTGGAAGGGAGGGGTTGGGTATGGGATGAAGAGGACAAAAGGGAGACACAGGTATGGTTGACAGATGGGGTGGGGGGAGATGAGTCCAAACTGACTCTGGGGTCTCACACCTGTGTAACTGCATGACAGCACATCATTTATAGAACAGGAAAGTCATGCTGGGAGCTTATTTTGGGGAGCTGGTGGCACAGGCAGCCCTGTCGCTTGGGAAGATGTTGCCGATATTTGGATGGCCCTGGAGGATGCTGCGCTGTGTCACACGAATTTCTGATCAGAGTGCTGCCATCTTGTCGAACGTGATGGTTGTCAAGGTCATAAAACTACAGTTCTGCCATCTATTCCCTAATCCCTGTTGCATTCTGGGCCCCTCCCCACCAAAAGCTGCAGTCCTGAAAAGTGCTCCCAAGGCCCCTCTGATATCTTTCTGCTGTTTTTTTTTTTTTTTTTTTTTTTTTTTTTTT